>NC_134702.1:25957728-26235228 GCF_043290135.1 Rhipicephalus microplus
CTCAATGTTGTTCGACAACTGTGAATTTCGCACTATGTCTTATGCGTATAAACATTACACACGTGAACTAATAAGCTGGCTAAGTATATATACATCAAAAAGTCACATTTTCACCACAAGGGTGAGGTAATTATTGTGATAGCAAGAAATTGTAGTGTTGTACGAAGTGAGGCTGGCTGCTACCTCTTCTGGATTCGATCTCCCAAAATTGTACAAAGCACTGGTACATGTAAAATGATTTGGCCGTCCAGGGAGAGCAAAACTTTGCTCTGCAGAGCGTCTTCGCGTTGACAGTGCAGCACATAGGAGGAGCCGCCTGCTGCTTATGGTGTCCAAGATAACGCGCGTGACCACGCCCTTAATGTCGAAGTTATCAGAGTTATCAAGATGCTGCTCGACCGAAACACCATGCCCCTCCCCCCTTCCCTTGCGTCTTTTTGTTTCACACTGCTTCAATGACTGGACTCCCCAGCGGGGTGATGTTATCGAATGCACCCTCCGATTCGCAGAGATGTGCCAGCTCGTTCGATGTCTGCTCCAGTCGCATTCGTAACTTTCGCTCACGTGTTTTAACAGGTGGTAGAACATACGATGCACGTGGAGTATTTATCAGTGTGGACTTTATACGGCGCATGGCGGCGATGGTGAATACGACGCAGACGACAAAAGTCCATCGTTAGTGCTCATATAACTACTTTCACGACAAAAAAAAAATGCAGCTCATCAAGCGTATCACAAGAGATCGAAGCAGGACTGAATCCACGACACTGCGCCAAAGCACTCACTCTTTCGAAAGCACTTTAGGCAGAAGAACAACACAAAAAAATAATGAATATGTATCTTGGTCAGTCGAAACACGAAAGGCTTGCCAAGTGGCCCATTATGTTTTACCTTTCCTCAGACAGCGCCTCCTGCAAGTTGAATCGGCCGCATCTGAGTGAAATTGATAAAATAAACGAGAGCCCCCGCCGCGGTGGTCTAGTGGCTAAGGTGGTCTAGTGGATGACCCGCAGGTCGCGGGATCGAATCTCGGCTGCGTCGGCTGCATTTTCGGTAGAGGCAAAAATGCTGTAGGTTCGTGTGCTCAGATTTAGGTGAACATTAAAGAACCCCAGGTCGCCGAAATTTTCGAAACCCTCTACTACGGTGTCTCTCATATTAATCATATGGTGGTTTTGGGACGTTAAATCTCACATATCAATCAATCAAAATAGAGGTGATGCTGCTTGAGATATGGGCGCCATCTGGCAGTGACATCGGGAAACGTGAGCTTGACAAGAACCCAGAGCCACTGCTAGGTGGTAGAACCTTATCGTCGGGAGAGCGCTTTTTCGCGCAAAGCGTCGCCTTTTCAGTGAACCTTAGAACACTAGAGCCTCTAGAATTAAGTATCGATGTATGTTCTAGCAAAGAAAACCACCACCTCATACTTACGTATCAATATTGCACCTTAGATATGCGTAATGATTGCTTTTTGATGAACAATGTTCACAAGTATGAACGCAGCCACCAGTTCAAGATGACTGGGCGTTCATCAGTGTTAAATTTGGCCGAGGGGCAGAATTGTGTGACGGACAGACAGAATGAAATTTAGGCGTTCAAGTATCCCAAGAATGATTTTGAAGTAGAAATCTAACACCACCATCGGGATGGAGACATCTATCTTATCTGATTTATCAAAAGCCCGTTTGCCTTGTACTTTCAACGAAGCTTTGAAATAAACTAATGCATGCTGTAAAGACTTGTTACCAACGAAAGCACACAAAGGAAAAACCGAAGCGTAGTCAAATTGAGGCTGCATCTTACTTGTGAGGCAACACTGTTTCTAGCTGAAGAATAAACTCGTAATCAGAACTAAGTGGTTTTTTGTTATTGTTGTCGTTGTTGTTGATGTTGTTTCTACCGCCACCAGGTGGCGCTGCACGTTGTGAGACTCTCACGCTTAGGCGTACTCCATTCAAAGTAAGGAATCTAAGAAAGGCTTTTATGCCAACCATGCTTTACTGAAGCAAGGACTAAGATATCATTCGAAAGCAACAGTAATCCCGGTGAAGCTCGCACCTAAATAAAACGTGTAAGCATAAGGTTGATGAAATAAATAGACGTAAATCGCTGGAGACGCCTGAAATTAGAAGGGATAATTATACCAGAAACGCAACTAATTATACAGTATGTAACAGTTACCAAAGAAACAAAGTCGGCACGCTACTAAACCAGGGCTCCTCGAACTCTTTCAAGTGAATAAAACAAAAAAGGCCTCTTCTGTGTTCTTTCTTTCTGGTATGCATTGTCTGCCACATTTTATTTCGTTTTCTTTTTAATCCTCTTCTCATTACCATCTTGTTTGCCTACCTTCACGCAAGGGTCGATTCCTTAATTAGAAAAAGGTCCACTTCACAGAACTCCAAAGTAAACGAAACGTGGTGGCTGCACAGGGAACGAGAACAATAGAGTAGAAAAAAAGACTAAAATAAATCTGTCTAAAAGTCTGTTTCAGCCTTTCATGGCTTCCCAGATGCGTGCAGTGTATCCCCACCGAATAGGCGTAGCCTTGTAAAGTCTTGTTGGTCAACCATTTGAGAGCTTCGGATGTTATTAATAATTTACAAAAAGGGTGATGATGGCTGTCCGCCATTTCAGCTCTTGTGTATCGTAGTATTGAATTCTGACTGGCCAGTGATTTATTTTACGACAAAAATGTTTTTCAGTGATGGCTGCTGAAGTCTGAAATAATTGGCTCACATTGAATAGCTTTCGTAGTGCTGCACGGTATTAATAGGTGAAAAGGTCTCTGCAATTAAGAGAAGAGTCCTCGAGAGTAAACAGAGCAGGATAATGAAATCTCGGTACGTGAGAAACTTGGCTCTTAGTCTTTTTTTTTTGAAACAAAGTTTCTGCTTGAGTATACCCGTCCTTGAGCCTGATTGCGACGCTGTTTTGTTTTGGCCAAGCTCTCATTGAGCCGAACGTTGTATGAGGTTCATGGCAGCCCTTCATTCAATTATTCATTGTTCGCTTTCTTTTTTGTAAGAATAAGGCGAAAGAAATGAGCTAGGTGTGGGGAGGGGAGGGAAGCATTTACAAAATTTAATTTCCTCCCGGCTGCGTTAACACCTACGGCGACGTGACTTTCGTTCAGACGGCGGAAACATTTGCATTAAAACAGCGCCTGCGGATCCAGCGGTGCTGTTCCGTCGGACGAATTTGAAATGAAGCCTTTCACAGGTCGCATGTGACGTGACTAGAGAAAAACACACACAAGGAACAACGTTATAGGCACATAGCACTCTAGTGAAGACGAGGGTACTTAGTACTTCACGAGCAATAAATTTAAAAGTTGGCCCAGAATCTCCATGCTACACCGCAAATGTCGTCGAAAGACGATAGTCTTGCGTCTGGTGAGAGTGAACAAAACGTTTATTTGATTTTCTGCGTAAGAAAATTGGTGAATGGTATTCTGGAGGCGCTGCGTTAGAGTGCCTCGAGCGTGTAGTGGAAGCGAACGAGCGCATCGAGGCACGCTAGACACGAGCGCCATCTGGCAGTTATCTTGGAAAACGAAGGCGTGCGCGCCCGCGGCGAAAGATGCGCGCCTGTTTCAAAGGTGATAGGTGTAGAACGCAAAGCGACAGGCAGGTGCCGCCACCGTGTCGTCGCAGAAAAGCGTTGGTAACACTTACTTTTTTGAGAATCGCGTTGCACTGTCAGCGCAGTGCGATAAACGCTACAGTCCTTAGAGTTACTTGTGTGTGCCTCTTCTAATATAAAGGCAGACATACAAAACATCATCGTGTTGTTATGGTGCCTCAATTATGCGCAATAATTGTCTTTTGAATTGACAATCGCACAACTATGAACGCTAAACCTTGAGCAATATTGGTGGGTGCTTCGGATGGGGTCGGCCGTTTGGTGCCGTTTGACGTATCGTTAAGGGCGGACAAATGGACAAATTTAAAGACAGACAGACAGACAGACAGACAGACAGACAGACAGACAGACAGACAGACAGACAGACAGACAGACAGACAGGCAGGCAGGCAGGCAGGCAGACAGACAGACCAAATTTTCCCGTCGAATGTCCCCGAAAAAGACCATCGTCTTTAACAAAAAATCCGCCCTATTTCACCTGAAACATGACGAGATAGCAGGAGAGTTATTTTGCAACGCACTGGCTGATCCAGGCAGTCGTTAAACGTAGAATGTTTTTTTCTTGGTGAGAATGAACACTTGAATCATTTTCCCCGTAACTATCGGAGGCTTTGATTAGTTTTTGCCATTCGTAAACTTGTATGTATCGCTTGTTTTTTTTTATTTACAGTTCCTCTAACCTTTAATTTATTGTTTACCAGGCCGTGGTGTTGAATGCATTTTCCCAATTTAGAGTGACCGAAGTTTGGTCGCGTTCATTCTATACGAATCAGCTTAGTGTTTCCGTCATTGGGTTGGAAGCAGCACATTAAGAAAGGTTCATGCACCGAAATCGATGCGCTTTGAAGAACTACGTGGGATTAGAAACGGGGGGAGTGTTTATGTTTAGAAGAAGGAAAAGAAAAGAAAATTGAGCCCCGCAACTGTCTGCCTCAGGGTGCGACACCTCAGCAGTAGCTCACAAGGGATGGGGGGGAGGGGGAGGAGGGATTAAAAGGATAGGAATAAAGGTGTAGAGAGAGAGAAAGAGAGATGAGGAAAGTAAGAGAGAGATGACAAATCGAGGGGATAGAAGAGATAGCAAAGATGAAAACGCGGTCACAGGAGTCCGAGGACGGGGCACCACTTGCGAGAGCTCTTGTCGAAGTCAGGAGATGGCGTAGAGCAAGTCCAGTCGGTCAGAGCTACACTGTCGTCAGAGGTTGGCGCCAGGAGATGACGACGTAGGGCGAGCTCAGTCAGCCAGAGCTACGCTGACGTCGGAGATTGCGAAGGCACAACTGGTCGGCACGGAATCCAGCAAGCCATTAGAAACGTTACGGAGACACTGTGGCGTCCTGGAAGGTATTCATTGATTTATGAAGTTGATTTGTGAACATCAGAAGGGGTTGAGCGTGTTTATTGGTCATTGTTAAGCATAATACATAGAGCGGACGCAACCATGAGAGAAGATGAGTGCTCATCTCTTATTTTACACTTAAAGAGTCGGGTTGTGTAATTATTACCACCCACGGAACAGCTTTATGCTCTCCCATAGTAGAGTACCTAGCTGTCTAAATCATTAACCACCTTTTCTTAACACAGCTCTTATGAGGTCAGAACACGGGTCACGCGCAGCGTTGTAGTTGTCCGCTGCCGCCGCCGCTGGTGTCCGTAACCAGTATCGAAAGAAGAAAAGTAAATAAAAACATAAATGACAAAATGAAATTCGAACCCGAGTCTACTGCGTGCCAGCCCTGTATTCTACCACTGAGCCACGCCAGCGCATAGCACTCGCTTCTAAACTGGCCTCAGGCAGGCTTGATGTCGGGAAAGAATTGCCTTTCATATGAGTAACAAAATGTTTTAGATCATCAAAAGACCAACCACGTGCCACACAATGCGAATTGCGTATAACGAGTGGGTCGTTCGATGCTCCAACTGATTAGAAAACTTGTTCTTGATCACCTATTAACAGTGGCACGTATCCACTTTAGATACATTTCTTCATGGTCGTCAGTCACTGCATAAAAATTTGCACAAAATTCCTAACAAGTGTGTAGCGGATACCACGCTTCTTCGAAGAATGATGAAGGATAGCACAGTGAATTCTGACCTAGCTCCTATACAAAAACTATTATTATTATTGATGGTGTAGTGGGTACCCAGCAGTGTGCTTCAAGCAGTTACCCAAAAAACTGTTTAGAAAAGGCTCTGAAAGGCTGCTTTTCTAGATTTCGCTGAAACTGTGCTGCGTGTTCTGCGCAGTCCTAGTGTCTTTTTTTTATTACCCCGTATTTTGTTTCAACGCGGCGTATTCTGCTCAATGATTCATGATTGATTCGGCTACAGTGGCAATGGCTACAGGTCATTCATTTTAAGCACAAAATAAAAAAAGTTCTAAATAGCAGTTTTTAGCGAATTGTATGCTACAAATATCTGGGCCTTTATTAAAATACTCTAAATAACTTATCCTATAATTTCCTTGTTATTTGTTTTCTTCACATGGTTAAAGACACAAGCACACATGCACGTGCGCACGCAAGCGAAATTTTTACTTTTCCTGGGGCGAATTTGTTGTCTTCAAGAAATTCAGTAGGACTCCTTTTAAACAAATACGGATATAGTGACAGTGAATAGTGTGACATTGCGTTTGGGGGCTCCTTCTCATCCTATTTTTCTGTCTTTCTTTCTTCTTCTACCTTTCGAAACTCTCCTGTATCTTTCTACAATTTTAGGATAACATACCAGTTTTTCCCCACTAATTAATGTCTCCTCACCAAGATATACTTGTCTCACGCTGTTCTCCTAGTTTTTTACATTTTCCTTCAGCTTTCATTTTTTAATGAGTAATTACTCATTTATTCTACACTGGTTAACATCCCTGCCTGCCCTCTCCCTTCTGTAGTAATCTTTCCAGAGTTCTGCGTGCTACAGTGATGGCACGCAAAGTGTGTAGACGCAAATCGGCAGATATTACGTACGTTAATAATCGATGTTATGCGAAACATGCGGATGGAAGGTGAATGTATTTTAATGTTTTTATTGAGACCATCTTAATGAAGTGGCGCTAAATATACGTAGCAATGCACGCTCACACGTGCGCTAAAAATATTCCAGCATCTCTACGGAGTGGATGATGGTGAGGTTGGCGAACCTTCGGAGGTTTTTCGGTGATACTACGAATCCTCCGAGGAGCAGCATCCGGGCCCACCCGGAGCCGCGCGAGTTTCGGCACCGCTTCCCGCTCTCGGCATTTCGGGGTCCGCTTCTCGGCGCGCACGTATCGCAGCGGCGTTCTTTTCTACGGTACGTGACGGCTAATTGGAGTGAGACGAGTCGGCGACGCGAAGAGGAGACTGGCGGGATGGGACTGAGAGAGGAATTTTGTTCAAGAAGACGTTGTTACGCTCCTGTAAACATACTGAACGTTTCTCTGGTTTAGATAGCGTAACGTAAGCTACCGGGCATTTGTGATGGTGAGAAATATTTTTATGGTGGACGACGACGGGGAGGTGGTCAAAGGAGAGGCAGGAATGTTAACTAGTTGTTACTCGGTTAGTTACCCAACACGGGGAAGGGTGAAAGGGGAGGGAAAGAATAGACAAAGCAAGGAGGAAACAGAAAACAAGCGACACACGCCCACGCATGTCAGCGTTCACCGCGCACAATCATTCACGCCTATTGAGTCAACTCTCGGTGGGGGCTGCTTTTCATGACGTAACTGCTAAAAGATGCGCGAACGTGTCACGTGAGTGGTGTGACGAACAAATGTATATATTTGTTAAACTGCTGCATGGTTGTATGAAGGGATGACATGCTGGAATAGTTTCGTAAAATCCGAGGAGCGAGGCACGCATGCAAAGATTCTCAAGGTACTGCGAGTTTTTTTGTTTTTTTTGCGGAGGTCGTAAAACACAATTATGCAGTTTGTTGCTGTGTTTTCTTTATTTATTGATATGTGCAAGAAGATAGCGACTCGAACAGCACTAACAAAGTAAATGAGTAAGTTATGAATGAATTATAATGAATAATTAAAGAAAAAAACACGGAAATAAGGAGGAAAAAGAAAAAAAGAAACAAAGAAAGAAAGAAGGAATGAAAGAAAGAAGGAAAGAAAGAAAGAAACGGAGTGGCAGTTCAATTATTTCACCAGCCAAGAAAACCATCCACCTGCTTTCCGGCAGCCGTCAGCGCTCACATACGCTTGTACTGCATATTAGAACGCTATCATGTAAATACAATTCAGCCCGGCCGAAATGCGCCACACAGCACCGTGCGACACTCGTAACGACTACACCGAGCACGTAAATGTTTTTAGGGGTGTTTTTTTTCCTGTTTTCCCCTTCACTATATACGCACCGCATTGCGAAGATCCGACATCACACCGTGCCCCGCTCCGCATTTCTTTTTTCGTTTTTGCCCCAAGCGTGTTTTTTTTTTTGCGCTGACACCAGCACGCCCATTACTGGGATCTTTCACGGACGCCCCACTTACGCTCCGACGAACCGGTAGAGGGAGCCACGGAAGCGCTCTCGTTATATCGGAATTCCGAGGCCTTCATCCGGAAGCTCGCGATTGCTACTTTTCTCTGTTATGTACCTCACCCTTCAAGTCTAACTCTTTCTGTCTCTTTCTTTAAATGATCCACTTTCACACAATTGCACTTACCATAAGTTCACGGAGATAGTCGCCACTACCTTCTTTTTCTTTCAACCGTGAATAACCTGCACTGTCACGCACATAACAGCTGTTCGGTCTAGACGTAGATGAGAATGGATAAGAACGAAAGCAACGGAGTAAAAAGGAAGCGTGTATAACAGGCAAGCTAAAGATAAAGAAAACAACGGCGACAGAATAGGGCTGCAACGACACTCCGCTAATGCGAACGCGCACGAGCATTCTTTGCGTATGCCAGTAGGGTACCTCATACATTAGGGTGAAAGCCACCTTCAGAGGACTCATACCCACTTGAGCGTTTCCCTTTTTTTCTCTCCCTCTCTCCTCATTTTTATTTCATCTATAATTGCGCCTCATTGAACGCTGACAAGAGGAGGGTGCTGTAATTTTATTGCGCAGTAAACCATCTGTGCAATCGAGTTTCTAGTGAGCGCTGCATCAGATTTGCGTAATAGCTGGATCGCATAGTTATTTTTACCGTTATTGTGCAATCATCAGCGCAACCTGGAGGTCTCGTATTTTTTAGCTTTTTTTTACTATGCATGTTTGTATGTACACGCCCACATTCAAAAGACCGCATGAACATACATAAAGCGTAGTTGAAGCCTCCGCCTTCAAAAATTCTTGGCTACACCTCTGTATGCAACGTATTCGGGATGCGCACGGACACAGTAAAAAATACATACATACATACGTACATACATGCATGCATACACACATACATACAAACATACATACATACATAATACATACATACATACAAACATACATACGCGCATACATACATACATACATACATACATACATACATACATACATACATACATACATACATACATACATACATACATACATACATACATACATACATACATACATACATACATACATACATACTTCTATCCCTTTCCACCAAAAAAAAGGAAAGAAACGTAATACGTTAAAGGCATTACACAGGCTCCCTGTCTGCGATCCGTCACGCTGGAATAATATTGACTTTGCCTCGGCAACGATGGTCTGTGATGTTGACTCTCTTGTCTCCTGCCGGGCCCTGTAATGGTAAAGAGGCCTAGCGCTCTTTACTCAACACAACGACCGTACCAGCTTTGCCAGGGGCCCCCGTTTTTTCTTTTTGTAGTTTGGTGTTATGATTAGCGCTATTATTGTGTTTTTTAACTAATCCTTTTATTCGCAGGTTGTGGGATCGAGTCCCGGCTGCGGCGGCTGTATTTCCGATGGAAGCGGAAATGTTGTATGCACGTGTGTTCAGATTTGGGGGCACGTTGAACAACCCAAGGAGGTCGAAATTTCCGGAGCCCTCCACTACGGCGTCTCTCTTAATCATATGGTGGTTTTGGGACGTTAAATCACACATATCTATCTAATCATTTTATTGTTTGCGTACCTTATCGCATGACTGATATCTCTTTCATTCTTTACTTCCTTCCTTCCTTCCTTCCTTCCTTCCTTCCTTCCTTCCTTCCTTCCTTCCTTCCTTCCTTCCTTCCTTCCTTCCTTCCTTTCTTTCTTTTTTCTTTCTCTCTTTCTTTCTTTCTTTCTTTCTTTCTTCCTTCCTTTCTTCATTTTTTTCCTTTCTTTCTTTCTTTCTTTCTTTCTTTCTTTCGTTCTGTCTTTCTTTCTTCCTGTCTTTCTTTCTTTCTTCCTTTCCTTATGCGCTTTCCAAGAACAGTTACGCTTCCATACCGGTTGCGTAACATGCTCACATATGGATCTGCGTCACCGTTAGCGCATTATGTCTATCACTGTAAGCTGACGATCCTATATAGTAGAAGTCTGCCGCAGCCGACCTGCGGTTATGGGCATGCGGCTGCTGGCTCAAAGGTTCCAGGTTCGATCCCGTATGCACTGTATGAATGCGAAACGCCAGAGGCCCGTGTTCGGTACGACGTCGGTGCACCTCAAAGCCCATCAGATGTTCGAAATTTCCAGAGCACTCCACTACGACGTCCCTCGAAATCATATCTTGGTTCTGAGACGTAAAACCACTCTTATTATTATTATTATTATTATTATTATTATTATTATTATTATTATTATTATTATTATTATTATTATTATTATTATTATTATTATTATTATTATTATTATTATTATTATTATTATTTGCTTTCGCAGCATCAAACTTTCATATCAAGTACGTTCCATCAACCAAGTATGTGACAAACTATTTTTCCGACTGATTCCTGACGTAGATGAATTTCAGCGTTGCCTCAACAGGGATTCGCAATATGTCTTAGAAACGTATTTAGTTACAACGCTCTGCTCTCGTATTATTCGTAGTGTCCCTACAATGTTTCCGTTGTTTAATACGATCGTGCACTGGTAGGCAGCATTCAATGAGGCTAAAGAAGGTACAAAGGACAGGAAAAGGACGTGGAAGAGCCGGGAAACGCCTTCTCGCAATCGTCGGTCGGCAATATGCGCCTTCTCGATTGTTTTGTGCGTGAATATTGTTTCATATAAATACAGACTACACAGCTTACACCGAAAAAGGGACGTTACACACATTCAACTTGCTCCTCGTAAGGCGAGTGGAATGTCGAGTAACATAAATACAAACCGAACGGCAGGCTAGACTGCGCAATAGCTCACGCCATACCGTATTTTCACGGTTCACATTCGCTCGCTAGGAGCTGTCGTCGATTGCAAAGCCAACTGCCTGCCGCACACCGTGAATAGAGGAACAGCGACGTCCAGGAGGTTGCATATTTTCTTTTGTATTTCTCGCATGCACTCACGTACGAACGCAAACAAAAGTACGGTAAACGCGTGGCTGCAAAATGTGGCGTTGCGAAGAACACAAATTCGTGTTTGCCCCGTTGCCTTGGCCCGCCAGCATGGTGGTATTGGCTTATATTTCAAGACAAAAGAAGCGCACTGCCATTTTGTCTTTTTTTTTTCGCGTACTGGCATTCCGATTTCGACGAAAACGGAACGGCTTCGTTTATTTCTGAAGGCGAGCTTCCTCTTGCAGCTTCCTACTGAAATGACTCCTTCATAACATTTCTCCTTATTTTCTCACGGATTGTAAGGCTGTTATTTTTTTCTCCTGTCCTCCCTTACCACCTTCTTGCCTTCTTTCGAGAAGCGTGTTTTCCACCTGAGCTTCCACCTGAATGCCTTGCCCCGAAGGCGAAATTCCTCGCTTTAATCGCTGTATAGGATGGTCGATTTGCAGAGCATGTTCACCGGACAGTTAAGTTCTTTTCAACTTTTCTATGTTCATTGATACAATCACGTAGGCCTCTCACATTAGTGTTTCGCCACTCTTTGTCATCCGTGTTCTTTTTGTTTTATTTTCTGGTTTGTTGTTGTTTTTGTAACAGAAATGTGTGTTATCGCGCGAGCGTACACCGTTGTTAAGTTCGGTATGTTATGAAAGAAAAGTACTTTTCTTCTCTTTTTCCATCACATTTACTCCGATGAAATCTGCATCTTGACATTGCTCTTTCGTTTCATATTGACACGAAACGCTGTTCCCCGCTCGATTATCGCGAACAGTTTAGGGCGCAGCTCTAAGGCACCCGTTCCTGCAGCGTTGAGTGGAGCCATCGTTGGCGTTGTCAGCGTTGGCTTTGCCGATAGACCGAACGACATTAAAGGAGAGCAAACGTAAATTCTGTCCGCATCCCGAGCCTCTGGCCATTAAGTTAACCCTGTTTTTGCTGTCTGCCAACGTTAAGACTGAGCGTTTGTTCAGCACGTCACATTCCGCGCGTTCGCTGACGTACAGTCGCGCGCGAAATCAAGGCCATAGCACGAGCGTCGACCAAGAACTACAACAGCGCCACGTGTCAGAATACTCATTCGAGGAGAGGGAGCTATCATGCAAGCTTCACCCACTCGTTTTCTAGTTTTTCGCACTTCCTTAAGGTGCGATCATTCCCGTCTTGGGAAGCCGGTTAAAGCTGTGCCAAGCAGCAGCTTTAACATATCTGCCCCATCAATTTCGTAATCATCTGCGGAGAAAATACCCGCGGAGAATATACTTGATCGCAACGAATGGAAGCCTCAAAATAGAAAGGGCGTAGAGTTCGTTGTAGGGACGATTGTTGAAGCACAAAACAGCCAATGAGAGAGAGAGAGAGAGAGAAGAATGCGCATTTTTGGTTTTCACAGTTCCTAAACGAGCCACTCGGCCTTTGGGACGTTATGCAGGTCGATACTAGTGCGTAACCTTCATACAGACGGTTTCGAGATTACAAGCGTTGTGTCCCCAAAAAAACTTCCGGTCACCTCATTTACCAGCTCGTAACGACGAAACTGAAAGGACGTTTTCACGTTTTTTCAAAGGTAAGGAAAGTATTTCAATAGTTTTTTTTTTTCAGAGAAAAAGAACGTGCGTAACGTTCAAGGCAATCTCTTGTAGTATTTATGTAGCTCAAAAGAACATTTATTTCAACATATTTTGCCAAATGATGGAAGAAAAGTGAAGAAAATCAGGGGGCCATTTTATAACGCCCTTCTTGCCCGCCTATGCTATTCAGAGACATCGGTGGACGAAACCAGAAGTCATCAAGGGTCTGCAGCGCGCGACTGTGCCGATCCATTGACTTGCGCCTAAATGGACGCGCTTCTGGGGCTGAATAAATCCTTGTGTGGCATTGAAGAGCCGTGCTCGTGCAAGCGCTTCTGCTGAAAACAAGAAGTGACAATAGGTCCACTCGTTAACAATCATTTGCCTTCTATCGCACTGCCACAGACGAGCTGGCTTCATTGCGCAGTCTTGTCGTCCGCATTGTAGTATACAGCCGTTAGGGTGCCCGGATGCTGACCAAAAGGTCGCGGGTTCGATTCCGGCCGCGGCTGTTGCGTTTTAATAAGGCCCGTGTACTGTGAAATATCTGTACATGCTAAAGAACACCTCATGGTCGAAATTTTCGGAGACGTCCAGTACGGCTATCTCGTAATCATGTCCTGGATATAGCAAGTGAAATCCCAGATATTATTGTTACAACACCTCTATTCAAGTTATCTTGCAATTACTTCGTTGTTTGACGATTATTTTGATTCGTGCCACGTAACGACGTTGTTCGGTGTTTTGAAGACTTCCATGTCCCTTCGCAGCCAAAGCACACAGACGCTGAAGCTTTCAATAAACATATGGGTTCCTGCCTGACGTTTCGCTCATACGAATAGAGGATGGCGTTATCGGGGAGGCTTACATCACTACGAAATGCATCTCTACCCGCCACTGTGGTCTAATGGCTTAGGCACTGCACTGCTGACCCGTAGGTCTGAGGAGCGAATCACGGCCGTGGCGGCCGCAGTTTCGATGCAAGCATCCACTACGACATCTCTCATACTTAAATGGTGGCTCTGGGACGTTAAACCCCAACAAATATTACTACAAATAGCATCTTTATCTCCAAACCCACGCACCATTTATTTTTCTCTAAAACGTCTCTCAGATTAGGAAGCACTGCATGCATTTAGCGAGGCAATTTGAAACTGCCCAGTCCTTTCTTCCTTCCGTTCGCCACTTTGATCATCCTCGTAACCCTTTTTAATGCTATTTGAAGTTCCCTTTGTGCGTGTGCGTGCGTGTGTGTGTGCGCGCGTGCGTGTGTGTGCGTGTATTTGTGTGTGCGTGTGTATGTGTGCGCGTGTGCGTGTGTGTGCGTATGTGAGTGTGTGTGAGCGTGTGGTGTGTGTCTGTGTGGGTGTGCGTGTGCGTGCGTGCGTGCGTGTGTGTGTGTGTGTGTGTGTGTGTGTGTGTGTGTGTGTGTGTGTGTGTGTGTGTGTGTGTGTGTGTGTGTGTGTGTGTGTGTGTGTGTGTTGGAACGGCGCGAAAGAAAGAAAACAGCGTTTATCACTTTCCGACGTGCTGAAAACCCTCTTTTTGGCGGCCTTAGAGATTTGGTACGGCCTATTTCTTATGCGCCGTTCCAGAAGTGACCGGCAGTACGTTCTTAATGCACGACGGAAGGAGAGAGAGTGCGGGAAGAGTGCTTCGCTGCCCAGACGGGGTCTAAATACTTTTGGCGGACGGCGAACGTCCATTTCACTCGCGCAGCGTGAAATTTGCAAGCACGCGATGGACGTAATGGCATGGCCACGTGTCTTTTCTCTGATTGATTGGTTTGTGGGATTTAACGTCCCAAAACCACCATATGATTATGAAAGACGCCGTAGTGGAGGACTCTGGAAATTTCGACCACCTGGGGTTCTTTAACGTGCGCCCAAATCTGAGCACACGGGCCTACATCATTTCCGCCTTCATCGGAAATGCAGCCGCCGCAGCCGGGATTTGAACCCGCGACCTGCGGGTCAGCAGCCGAGTACCTTAGCCAATAGACCACCGCGGCGGGTCACCTAAGCGAGAAAGAGTAGCCAGTACCAATATAATGGCATTAACCTCGCCCATTTCATAATTTCAATTAAAAAGGTGGTAAAATAAAATCAGCAAGGGACCAGGAAGAAATGAAGATGAACGCTGAACTGAAATTTATTTCCACGGTGGAACAGAATGTAAAGAGGACGACACGTGAACAACAACAAAAAAAACAGACTGCATACCACTATTTGCAAAAACAAAACAAAAATAAACAAACTAAAATATGACAGCAGCCTACATCACTTTCGGCGGTCATGTGCATGAGACAAATAACGAACTTCTTTTTCCGTCAAGGCGACTGACGCTATATGGCTGAAAGTCGCAATCTCTGGTGCCTCAATTATTTCATGGATTAATTGAAACGACTTCTCCCCACCTTGTCCTTTTTCTGTTCTTGCGCAATTGTCTTATCTATAGACCACCAATATGCCTTAAGATTTCCACTCTTATCCTACGATAGTTAAAGGTCTGGATGCATTTCAATTTAAGCTATAATATTATACCACATGTTTAAAAAACAATATGCCTAAAGCTTCCTTACTCTTAAAGAGGGCCTGAAACCATATGAATCAGTCGTTTAAAGACACTTCCATAATTTTTTTTAGAATTAGTGAAATATGAGCGGAGTTGTAAACGCAGATTACTTTAGCATCTCCCTCTCTGTTAGTTCCAGTGAGCGTACTGAAAGCTACGAAGGGACATGGGTGCATGAAAATGATGTTGAATTCCAATGGCAAATCGCATGCGCTGGGCCAAACTCTGAACGGAGCGCGCAGATTCGAGCGAGGTTGCACTCACAAAATTTGCGATTACAACGCGCATGTCTTGACGGGAGCTCTTGGTGTGCGGAAATCTAGTGAAGGAGCATGAAAGGGTGCAAAGCGTCTTCCGGTCATCCACCGGTGATTGGATGAAAAGTGCGTGCACAGAATACGTCACTTGAACTTCCGGTCAAATACACCGATTTCGGCGGAGCAAAAATTCTTGCTCCACGGAGCAATCCGTGATCTGCGGTTGCTCTCCATCTGCCATTGGAACACACAATTCATGCTCCCAATCCGCCATTGGAATGTGGTTGCTCCGCTCTGAGCAGAAAAACTTGATCTGAATCTGCAATCGGAAGTTCAGCGTTGGTATTTTCTTCCATGCCTCATGACTTTAAGCTCCGTCTTGTTATGTTCTTTTTTCCCCTCTCCAACGCGTGGCTTAATTTCATCGTGAGCGTGAGAACATGACGGCTTGCCGTGGCGGCCAAGGTAACTATGCAAGACACGAGGCCCAAATAAAATAACCACCGTAGACTTTGGTTATATGACGCACTTATTTGGGTGTATTAAATCATTAGTTGGGTGAAGTTGGGCCGATTTTAGCCGGCTTCGAGAATTCAATGAAAATGCCACGCATTGTGTCATGCTGTTCTTACGAGCTTCAACTGTCCGAACGATGGCGTTTTTGGACCACAGCGAAAAATATTTGCAGGGCCCCTTAAATTGTTTTTTTGTGTTGAACTGGTCATGTCCAACAAAGAATCTGACTCCTCGGGAAAAAAATTATCTTGCTTTTGTTTATTCGCACTGGGACACGTACGACTCCTCTGTCCGCTTCATTACAACCTTTATAAACTTAATGTTGAAAGACGTGAACAAAAGTGTTTTTTTTGTTTTCGTAGTTTCAAGAGAGGATTCACCCGAAGTTGTACAGTCATAACTCACTGCCTACTATTTCGATTGACGCGTTGTCGCCTAACCACCACATTCTCGCTCGGGAAACAGTGCTGTATTCGACCTAATTTCGCAGTGACCGTGAACCCCCTTCCGAACGTCCCATCCATCATTCTCATCCTGACTTCTCAATGCATGCTGACGCCTGGATTCTTTCATTTTTTTAAATACTTGTTTGCTGTTATCTTGCGCGAAGAAAGCGAAGAAATTGATGCCACCCTCTGTTTTACACTATGAATTCTGTGCTTTCAACTTTTTTTCGTGTTTTTAGAGTGTTTTAGTTTTTCCCGCTTGAGAAGTCTGCAGAAAAGAGAAAAAAAGAGAGGGCGTTATCAAGAGTGGCTCCCACGATATCTCTTTCTCTCTCTTCATCAATATTTTTTGTGTTCGAACTGCCTATCAGTAACTGGGTCAACACGCTGAGCTGTTTTCCCTTACCATTCCGCACAGCGTGCTCCACCGCTGTTTGCTGAGCTCGTTAGCACAGTTTCTGGCCCCTATGAGAGTTAAGAGATAGAAAGACGCTTAGTGAAGCAAAATATAAAGAACTAAATAAAAGCAAATGGAGCAGCGCACGTGTATGTTATTGCCTCCTCTCTCTACCTTCCTTTCTTCTACCATGTCGATTATACGTTTTTCTCTCTATCTTTCTTTTAAACTGTAACCTTGGTTTATACTCTTCAACTCGGTGACTTTCACCGCCAAATACAGCGCTGTCACGAAAGCACGCAGCGTTATTAATGTTTTAAAATTTTCCCGGTTGTTTGCGACGCTGGTTTTAGTTCTTCTTTTCCGTCCGCTAACTTCACATGCCATATATGTGCTATGTGCGACAATAATAGTGTGAAGAAGTAATAAACGAAAGCGCACGTAAGAAGTTAGAAAGCTTCATATTGATAATTTACATAGATAGGAACCTGGTTATAAACCCTGGAAACATCGCGGGGCGCAATTGTGACGTGCACTGCAGCAAGGCGAAGGAGAATTTGTAATTTAGTGAATGGCGCTTTTCCCTCTTCGTACCTTATCTCATCGTCTGCGTGCCTCTCCATGCATGCCTCGCCACACATTTTTTTCTACAGTTCCCCCCTCGTTCTCACCCCGCATCATTCTATTTCTTCAATCACGCTCTGTCATTCTATCTTCCTATTTTCTCATGACTGCTCTACCTCCGCTCCTTCTCTTTCTCCATCCCTATCTCCCCTTTTTACATCATGTCATCTCTCTTCAAGTTACCCTATGTACTGGGTGTAATGACGAAAAGTGGCACGGGGGCTCTGTTGCCAAAACGAATGGTGAAGGAAACACAACCGTTCGTCCATAGAATGGCTGCTGCGCCTGTGTGTCCCCCTTTACATTGGTAATTGAGTGGCGTCACAATCGAGCAGTTCCTATACGCGTCATGTGGTTCTGATAGCCCCACAGAGCGCAAATGCATATCCGGTGAATCAGGGCGAAGTCGGCTAGTCTCCGCTTGGGCTTCCGTCGCTACGAAGGTCACGGGCAGGGCACCAAAGAACGAGTGGCTGAATGAACAATACATGATATTGTTTGAAGCTGATCGCGTTAGAAGTGAGACGCAATGTGGTACAATATAGTGGGTTTCCTCTCTTTGATGTACGCTCTTCAGCATTAATTTACCTATCTACTGTAATGGGAAGCAGTGCGTTAGTTTCTGGACCTTTAGGTTTATTTTGCGGCTACTTATTGTGACATTTTTCAAGCGAAGGTAGTTGCAACTCGTAGATCCTGGTGACAGTGTTATGCGTAAAAAATCCGGTACCAGACTAGAGAAATGCGACCGTTGATGGTTCGCCAGGCATAGGTGATGATGATGATGACGATGATGATGGCCTACAAGTGAGGCCCATACACACTCTGGCAGTTCGACCAATATATTAATAATTAGATGGAAGAGATAACATATAAATTGTATATATATATATATATATATATATATATATATATATATATATATATATATATATATATATATATATATATACGGGAGGGGTCCTCCCTTCATCAGGGGATGAAGGGAGGACCCTCCCGTAACTGTTGGGAAATAAATATATTTATCCTTGTTGACAACGCTCCCGTCATATCTCATACCTTCACGAAGACTAACTGGCCCATTGAATTATTACTCCCATTATATATATATATATATATATATATATATATATATATATATATATATATATATATATATATATATATATATATATATATATAGTTATAAAATGGTTAGAAGAAATTAATGACACTGGTTTTGAAAGTCAAGATCAAAACAACCTGATTCGATTAACAATTTTCGCAGAGCACAACAGAGATTCCTGTGACAAATACCTAATAGGAAGACTCCTGAGGAGATATCAGAAATGATGCAATTCAATCTAATTCAAATGAAAGACGCTTTGGGAATGTTTTTGCTCAGTAATTGAAGTGGGCGTATTTATACACGTCGTTTTCGAATAATTGGTGCTCTCGCGATCACGGCTTCTCAGCAATGTGGCTGATATGGCAGCCGAATGATTTATCGAGGTCAAGAGTAATTTTACGCAGCCACATTTTCACTGCTGCCCGGTTATGATGATCGTTCGCACTGTAGCAACTGGTGTGTTGTGTTGCTAAACAAGTGACTGACGCTGTCTGATTGCCGGCATGGCAAAAGAAAATATTTAGAAAGAAAGAAAGAAACAAGAAAGAAAGAAAAAGAAAGAAAGAAAGAAAGAAACAAGAAAGAAAGAGAAAGAAAGAAAGAAAGAAAGAAAGAAAGAAAGAAAGAAAGAAAGAAAGAAAGAAAGAAAGAAAGAAAGAAAGAAAGAACTTCGGGCACACATACACCAACTTTTATTTACCCCCCTTTTCTTGATACCGCAAGGGCTCCTGAATCTTATTTGTGCATGCAGCGCGAATGTAAACCATTCATGCTGGTGCACACTGAAACGTAAGGCAATGAACCGGGCAGAGAGACGGAAAGAAAAGAGGAAAGCAATTATTAGCCGGAAGTCTAGATCAGGATAAGCCTGATGCCTAAATAAAGCCGTGAACCAGAAATTAGTGAACGATTACCATTTATTCCTCTTGAATACATACCGTGTTTCCAGTTAGAGCCGATTAAGGAAGGCATCAAAACCAGGAGGAAGAAAGAAAGGAAAGGGAGGTTAGTTAGCCCCATACATGGATATAATAGGAGGGGGGGGGGCGCTGCGACAAACGTTCACCCCTCCCTCTCCTGAAGGAGAATTCAGCGCATGCCTATGGCTACATCCGTAGTGGTAACTCACTCGCCCACTATCCATTCGGCTCCAAAAACTCGTGAGCAATATATCTGCCCGTCACGAGCTCGAAGCCACTGATGTAGGGCACATCGAAAGAGAAGGAGAAATAAACGCAAGCTAGGCTCAGTTCGAGTACAAAAATGAGTGAAAAAAAAAGTAAAGTCAACAGAGGCAAAGCCGGAACCCACGCGTCGCCATGGCCGCAAGGAGGCGCATTTTCCGGCGATTACTCTATACTTATCTCGGTCTAGTCACTCAATCTTCCTCTATCTCTCATCGCCTCACGGTCAACGGTACTTTTCCTGTTTCTTTCTTCGCTTCTACCTTCGGTTTCATATTACTGCAGTCTCCACCTCCCTTCTTGATTCGTAGATTTCTGCTCAGCGGATCAATCACTTGGGCATAGAGAAATGCTGACAGCGAAAGCGGTGATAATGCAGCGTGCATTAAGGTGTACTGCGTAGCCTGTCAAGTACCCCTATCTTTCAGATTGCTTTTCAGATCCGCTTTAGAATTCCTAATAGCTGCATCTAACTGGAATTAATCAAGGTATACGTTAGGCTTACGTGAAAAAGAAACAGTCTGCGTGAAAGAGCAAGTTTGTAAGCATGAGAACCCGATTGGCGAGTACGCAGATAGGCGTACAGAGAGAGCACGGTTATGTTGCGTATGTATACTTATACGTTCGATACATATATTGATAACGTTTCTTGCATTCAATACGGTGCAATATGTATAAAAGAAACAAACAGAACTTGCAAATTATGCAATGAGACCTGTATAAGCGATACATCAATCATTGGGATGGTACGGGTTCATTTTCCGGCCACGAAACTTACTAGACATCGACAAACATTAATGATTATATCTGGGTTTTTACGTCCTTATACGAATATATGATTATGAGAGACGCCGTAGTGTAGGGCTCCTCAAATTTTGACCATCTGGTGTTGTTTAACCTGCACTTACATCGCGTAGCACACGGGCCTCTATATTTCACCTCCATCGAAAAGCCACTGACAAGGCTGGAATCGAACCCACGACCTGTGGTTCAGCTGCCAAGCACCATAGCCACAGTTATGCCTATGTGTATGACCCCGACAAAGGCAGATGAACGACTCAAGTCTCTCGTGTATACCATAATGGTACTAGTCCACAGGAGTACCGCTTTCTGATGTTAAATGAAGTCGATTACCCTCCCTAGTTGTGATCGCCACGTTTCTAATGGTTTGGAATGAGCAAACCAGTTGAGGACGATCGTGTATATAGCATACAGCCTGTACTGGAGACGCAACACTAAAGAGACAGCGGAGGTGATGGGCACCTATGTAACCCCGATTTTAGGACCGAAGCACCTTATGGAGTCGAGCCTTGTATGTACCTCCGATGTCCGTTGTCCTGGCTTGCACGTGTTGGGAGCGCTGGACGCGAGCGCGCCAATATTAGGTAGAAGAGGAGAACAATCATCGCGTGTGTGCTTGTGGCACGCTTTTAGGGGCGAAGCTCCTTAAAGCGGCACCCGTTCGTCCCTCGTAGTAGTGCGTAGCATGTCTTACGCTTTAACCAGTAAGGTGGTGCCGGTGGGAGATTTTCCTGTGCGTAGTTGAACAATAAAATATTCGCAGCGTGCGCGTTAACTAAAAGCCGAATTTTCCTGTCTCTCATCCCTCATTAGCAGCCATTGGCGTGTACATTGAGCACTATCTGACAAGAAAGGGTTGCTAGCTTATACTCGCTGGGCGTAACCTCTTTGGTTTTAGAAAGGTTTAGCGAGCGTTGGGCACCAGTGTCATAAATACATTGAACTAGTATATACCATAAACTCGAGGTGGTTAAAGGTGGGAAGCAGACACGAAGCGTAAGCCGTAAGAAAGTGTGCTTGTGCCACCTCTCGTTTAGTCCTTCGAATGTCCGCTGGATGGCGGTGCTTCTATATGCGGAATATATGATGAAAAGATGCGAGATGGTGGCACTTGGAGTGTTGACTAGATGTATGAACGGACACACAGACAGATGCATGGATAGACGCACGGATGGTGGCGCGGACGGATGGACGCATGGACGGACGCAGGGGCATATGCATGGACGAACGCAGGGACGGACGCACAGATGGACGTGCGGACGCACGAACAGACGCACGCACGGCCGGGCGGATGGACGCACGAACTGTCACACAGACGGGCGCATGGACGGATGGAAGCAAGAACGAATGGACGGACGGATGCTTCACCTCACTCTCCATCATTCACCCCGTGGATATGCTGCCATTTTTTTTTTCACTGCGCCACCTCAAGAGCTAAAAAACGTGATTGCTCACTGCTCTTTCTCTCTCTCTCTCTCTCTCTCTTTCTCTTATGGCAATGGAGTGCCCTTGGTTATGAATTAAGACAAGATGGCTCGCAGTGCGGCAACACTGTCCAGAGTTTCAGGCTTGCAGAACGGCTGGTGCACGGGCAGCGCAGACAAGCGGATCCAGATTTGCAGGCTCGCAAAGCTGCAGCTAAACGGCTGTATCAGCAAGCCGACCTGGAGCGAAGCTGCAGCGGCACGGAGAACGTCGTCGTCTCAAATTTCAGGTTTGATCCCATACAGTAAACCGTACCTTTATGTTTTCCCGATCATAAGGCGTTCAAAGCAAAACGCCGCCCACCTCCCAACACCATATATGCGCATTGTGGTTCATAAACAGCCCTGTATATACTGTACACACGTGTTGCCACGTCTTTCAATGATCGAGTGGGCAAAGTACGTGGGTTAATAATCCCCCGGAGCTTCGCCCGCTCGTCATCATTCACTTCGTGAATAAGCTGCGATTTTTTTGCTGTTTTGCTAAGTTTCACAAATGTTTTATTTCTTTTTTTCCTGTATTGCTTCTCTCTTCTCTCTGTTATTTCTATTTATTTCTTTCTGCCTCTATTTCTGCCTCTTTCTTGTTCTGTCTATCTTCGTCCTTCTCTCTATCTCTCTGCTTCTCGCTTGTTTCCTCGATTTTTTCTATCCTTTTCTCCATCTCTCACTCTGCTTATTTCTCTATAATGATTTCCGCTCTTTCCTTCTTTCTTTTCTCTTACTGCATTTCTTTCTCTCTATTTATGCTCATAATAACATAGAAATGATACGACTGATTTCACCTGGTGTCGTTTCAGTACCATACCAGTGCTAAGGTTAGGAGAAACCTTGATATCCCGCGACAATATTCTTTAAGTTTTGAACACGGAAATTCTGCGGCTTCACCTGATTGATACGGCACTATATTTGTTTGTTAAGTAGATAATAAGAAGGTTTGGTGCACTATACTTATTTCTTGTCTTGATAGCGAATCACCATCGTGTATATACCATGCAACGCATATTTTTTAGCGTGAACGTCAAAAGCTCACTAATAAAAAAACAAATAACGAAAAAAAATTACAGCTGTGTGAATTTGAAAATTCGGCAGAGTTCAAGGTACTATTCACTACAAATTCTAGAATGACTAAGAGTAACAGCGAAAATGTGAGGAGTGTAAAATTCCATTCTAACTAAAAGGAAGAAGCTCAAATTGACACTTTCCGGGGTGTTAGGATGTTCGTGCAGCGTCCATGACAATGCGCTGGGTGTAAAAGTAAATCGCAAGTTTATTATCATTAATAATTTATGCACAGATATGCCGGGGCACGTCCTCACCCACGACCCCTTAATTCGACCAAGTCAGTGCGCATGCTCTAGCAGTTCGAGGCCGTAGAGCGTGAAATTGGGGTTTAAATCGCCGTAAATATTGCCATATCACCGCCTTGAGCAAATGCATGCATCAACGCACTTCTCATTAATCTTAACGACGCTGAAGGCACTCGCTGGTCGCTGAGCTCGCATCGTGAGCTGCTTAGGCAAATGACAGTGGCCTGAGCGCGCTTTCCAATTTACACAAATATAGGCGCAGATGCGGATATGATGTTACATATGGCAGTCACATACTCGCCCTGTTTTTCACGCGTTGTAGAAGATGAAATGTCCTACATATGAGCAGATCTATCTTGCTTCAAAACTCTGGATGATTTCGAATGTCCACGGTGGATGCCGACCTACATTTATCAAGCAAGTTATAGATCAGGAAATATAGCGCATATGTACGCAGCGTATAGTGAAATGTCATAACTTAATATTCCCGACGCAGTCTCGTTATACACCGTGTGCGACTCTTGGAACATTTGCAGCAATGTTTTCATCATCATCATCATAATCACCACCACCATCATCACCATCATCGTTATCATCATCATCATCAGTGCAGATATTATTTTTATAATGGGTAGTGCACAAATTTGATCTTCGTACTATCGGTTCTTTTTGGCTTTGTGTGGCTTGGAGCTGCTCTGTCACGAAACGATAAACAGCGAATGTTCAGCAGTGGCCCATTGCCCCCTAACCTTTTACACTCCCCAATTCAAATCAGCTCACGAAGTTCAATGCGGTCAGTTCTTTCTTATTTTTATCCCCATGCAAATGATTTATGACTGCTTAACTTTTTTTTTACTCTGTGTTGCTTCGATTTTGTTATTTGAACGGTTTTTATAATAATTAGGAAAATATTGGACGAACACTGTCTACGAACGGTAAGAATGTCACCATCATAACAAAAAAAAATAACAAGCTAACATACGAAAGGCTTCAAGGAAAAAATCTAGAACAAAACTGGTCATATGAGCGGCGGGCCGCTATCAAAAGGCCAGTGGCCTGGATTCTTGAGATTCCTGGTCTTTAACAAGGGTTCTGTGTTTTCGGAGTTTGCTATTCTCGAAATTCGAAGAGTGTTTTTTGTAGTTGACATTCTTGGAAGAAATTCGGGTTTTATCGGACTTTCTTCCCCGTAAATCTTCAGTTCTCCGAAATTCAGCTCTTAATTTTGCATAAAAGACGTTGCAGTGTGTTCATAGCGATTTGATTTTGAATGAAGATTTGTTCAAGTTTTGTACTATCTTTGTTTTCTGTACTTTCATTTTTCCTCACTATCTGTTCATTTACCCAGTTAATAAAACTGTTTCTTTGTGCCGAAGGGCACATTCTTTTGTTGGAGGCGGGTGGGGGGGGGCAATAGCCAGGATAATTCGAATACAAAAACATGCGAGCAGACAAAGTGTGCTTTATATATCTGGAAGGTTTCAACGCTCAAGCACACATGCATACAAGCACAAATACTTCAATTCAAAACACATGCGCTTGTTTGCATGAAAATTTAAAGCTTGTTGTAGTTGTAGTATATGTGAGGATAATTTACGAAGTTGTTGCTGGCGATGGAGGGGTGCTTTCAGATTCATGATTGTCAGCTTTGAATATGCTCTTTAAACGTTAAAAATGTTCTTGTGAACTGAGAGATTTTCGAATACATCCAAATTGTCAAAAACCTGACCGGGGACTGTTTATAAAACATTTTTTTCGGACTTACCCGAAAACATGGCGTGTCGCCCATACATATAACGTGTCGCCCATGGTTTGCCCCATATCTCAAGAAGACAACACAAGCCATACCCACCCAAGGGAAGCATCCGCAATACGACGCATATAAAGTCCGCCAGGACGCGCATGCGTGCACACAAATAGTATTTTCGAGACGTTGCAGTGCCTGGTCGACTTGTTCTTTCTCTGCAACCATGACAGCCCCAACTTCATTTTCGCCTCTGGCCTGTCTCAGAGGGCATTTGTACGTTGGCTACCTGACCGATTCTTCATATCATCCGAATAACTAATCAGCTTATGCATTTTTTCTATCGTCTTCTCGTCAGTTATAAGTATTCAGTCTTTTTTTTTTCTGTACAGTTTCTATCGCCTACTCCTTGCTGCTCGTGAATGTATTGTCGCCTGCGCAGACATCTTCCCTAGCCTACATATGGCCCTCTCGTCTGTGTTCTTCGCACATCCGGTCACAAGAAATAAAAGGCTTTCTGTTGCCCCACTTCCTAAAGCGCTGCCAGAACAGTTTTCAGCGCGAACGAGATGGAGTACAAAGAATAAGACACAGATAAGCGCTGTGCAACAACTGAAGTTTATTGAAAGGAAACCTTGAAAACCATAAACGTTGGCTCAGAGATTACCTGTAATCAAAGAACATATACAACTTACGTAGCTCACATTATAAAAGGCTAACAGATGACTCAGATATGCGATCTTTTCGCGTATCTTGAATAGATATACGCTTCCGCAAGTTCCCGTGCCTTTCTGTCTTTACGTTTGTGCACAATTTTTCTTTCACTTCCACGCTCAAAAACTTTCAAGAATGCATGCGTTACAACTCGCCGACGTCTCTAATTTGCTGCCAGAAAAGACACCGTAAACAGCAGCGAGAACCAGAGAATCTTCTGTAGGCATTACTCCAGATTTTCCTTTTTTTGGGTCAGCGATTGGTAACACGCCACTTTTTTTAGACTGGTTAACATTCTCGGCCTCCCACGTTCTCTTTGCTAATTGCCCCGCAAAGGTTTGGGGCAAGCGGAAGTTCTTTTGGTTGACCTATCTTCTTCCTTTTTCGTTTCCTTCCATCTTTTCTATCTTTCTCCTCTTCCTTCCTTCCTTGTCTTATTCACTGTCGATGACACAACGGATCACGTCGTGTTTGTTGTCTCGTTGGCTTGTTTTGCCGAAAAACACGTATCGTTGTTCGTTGAGCTTGCTAGCCGAGTTTGTGGCTTGACGGTTGATAGGACGAAAAAAAGTAGCGGCACAGAGACACGGCTGCGTAATGATGTGGGGCACTAGAAAAAAAACTAACAATAAATGAACGACGACGGATCATTGCGTTTTATCGCTTGTCCCTTCCTTCGTGATCACATAGAAAGCTTTTCGAGATTTTACGCCCCTGTGTCTCTTTTGCGGTGATATCGCTTCTTTCCGCGTTCTACCGACCGTATAGAAGTGCGACGTTCCATGAACCGATACGCATAAACTGATGTAGACCGCAAGACAGCAATCATGAAGGGCAAATCAAAATGTTTCAGTTTGAATTATTTTTCTCTCCAAAAGACACTGTGAAGAGCAACAATTCCGGGGAAAGAAAAAGAAAAACAATTGAAGAGGCGAAACGCAGCCTGGCCTTCATAATGGAGAGTCGTAAAAAACGGCGATCACTTGCAGTGAATTGTGCTTCTTCTGAATCCCCCTCGCAGCGGCCAAGCGATCGCTTCTCGTTCGGTTTATACGTTATATCCCGCATTTTACGATCATTCTCGTGCATCCGACCCATTCTGTTACCGGCGCCAATTTCATCTCCGTGGAAGCTCCTTATAAGAAAGTCTGAAATGGCTCAGTTGGCAAGGCGTATTTCTGAAGCCGAGACCATCCTATTTCCTCTTTGCGCGCTATCATTGCTGGTGCTAAAGTTTTTGTCACAGGGACGGTTTCCTCCTAGTAATGGCCACTGGTCTCAGTAGAAATGCTTTGCGAGCGCTGGATTGAATCCCGGAGCCGCTAAAACCACGTTGCTGCTGCAAACACATTGAAAAACCATTATTTATGCGGCTGCGAAACATTGTGAAGAGCACAGAATAACGCTTAGTGTTGCACAGCGAGGTGCCTTACAAGGCACTTTCGCATTCCTGTCTGGTTACACTATATATTGCACGATAACCGACATATTAGCCGCGCGCAGAGTTTTTCACTAGAGGGGGGGGGGAGCAGTTTACAACAGTACAGCCTCCCCTCTCCCCGCCTTGATGGTGGGTTCTAACAGAAAACAAGTTTCGCAATTCCTAATGGCTGCAACAAGGAAAAAAATTCACAGGTTCCTTCAACGTTCACACATTCGTCAAAGACGACTTGAAAACGAAAAAATGAAACGCGTTATCTTTTTCTTCTTGGGAGAACTATAATTCCTGTGTCCCCTCACCCTTCCTCTCTCCCTCCTCCAAAATCTTCCTGCCCGTAACATGGTTTTCCACTGCCTGGGAGATCGGACCCCTTTTGACCGACGGGTGATGTCACGTGAGGACACTGACGTCACGAGACGTCATGGTCACGTTATGACGAAATCACAAATTTTTGGTATCTGTGACGTTGTGATTAGATTATATGATAAGCCATCATGTAATGATATTTTTTTCACCACTCGCGTTGACGCCAGCCGTCAATTTTCGCGTTCTATGAGGCATCCAAAGTCCGCTCCACACGGGTGTGGGAAAAGCCTGCCAACCAATAGTCTATTGACTCAATGGTGAAGCACTGGATGCTAAAAGGAATGTTTCAAAGGTCATAAAGTCAATAGTTATTCGAATCAATGGAACTCGTCCTTACTCCAATGAAACTTTGATAGTGATCGAAGGGCGGACGCCGAAACAGCGCGAAGTGCCCTCACGTTAGACAGACAGACAGACAGACAGACAGACAGACAGACAGACAGACAGACAGACAGACAGACAGACAGACAAGAGAGACAGAGACAGACAGACAGACAGACAGACAGACAGACAGACAGACAGACAGACAGACAGACAGACAGACAGACAGACAGACAGACAGATAGATAGATAGATAGATAGATAGATAGATAGATAGATAGATAGATAGATAGATAGATAGATAGATAGATAGATAGATAGATAGATAGATAGATAGATAGATAGATAGATAGATAGATAGAGCATTTTCGCCTCCATCGAAAATGCAGCCGCCGTAGCCGGCATTCGATACCGCGACCTGCAGGTTAGCAGCTGAGTACCTTAGCCACTGTACCACTGCGGTGGGCTAGTGCCTTCACTTTGACTTAGAAGTGTGGCAGCTTGGGCTAGTTGGTATGGCATGACGATAGTTATAGCGCTAGAACAAAACGACGACACAGAGACAAGACGTGTCTTTCGTGTCCTTCTTGTCTCTGTGTCGTCGTTTTGTTCTAGCGCTATAACTATCTTCACGTTGACAGCGTGCTCGTGCTCACAGTTAAAAGAAGGAATATAATCAATGCGCTTTAAAAGCGTTATGTATATGTGAGCGTTAATAATTATTTATTAAAGTATATTTGCAACTTTATATGTGCCAACTGCACATACTCTCGACATCAGCGACGTGCTTGTCTTCATTGTGCCGTCTCACGGCGTACCGCTCGCCACACTTTTGCTGCTCAATAGCATAAAAATTAAATGTATTCATCATGACAACTTATAAACAATTTATCAAAATTTTCAAGCAAGAACAACACACATATTTGTGCACTTAAGAGGACTTGAAATAATACTTACGGTGACATGAATTAAAAATACACAATTGAGCGCCACGCAATTCGCACGAGAAACTACTGAACATCTGAACGACTTTGTATAGCGGTGTGACCACTTCACTGACTAGACAGAGCTGTAACGTTTCAATGGTCATCAAATGGATGGCCGTTCTAAGTAGCACCTGACACAGGCATAGGGGTTATGCCTTGACATGAAGCGATGATGTGCTACCTACATCGCCCCCCCTTCCCCTTTGTTCCTCGGCTTTGAGGTTGAAAAGGGCGAACAACAAGCATTTCTGGTTATGCAACATCGGGGGTATTCTGCCGCCATGGTCGTCAAAAACCTGCGTATCTTGCGCCTTTAATGAATACCGACGTGATTTTGAGACATCGCAAGAGGAACATTTTTCATATCTTTGGTACGCATCGTCAACGTTTTCTACATACTAGACCTGCAGAACTCGTATAAAATATTTTATTTCAATTTTTAACTTTTCCTCGCTGAGCATCTGCAATCCTGCCCCCTGCAATGAACATAATCCTGCCGAGTCAACACGTGTACCCCCTGACTCCGCGAGCGCTACGTGTTGCGCGCCACCTACATTGCAGAAACAACTGTCAGGGTCACTGGACAACAATTAACTCATCGTCGTTCACGTGCATGCCGACCAGATGACAGCGCGAATATGTCGCAAACACTGCTGCGACCCGTCACTGAGAAGCCACCCCCTCGACATCGAAACCATTGGAAATATTCTGAGGTTACGGTAGTAAAAATACAAGCCATGCATTGCCAGGCCCCGCAATACTCGTTTTAGGTTTCTCGACACCAGCACTTTTATTTAGAGCAACGATCCGAACATTTTTAAATTTGGTGTCTGTCACACCTGTCCCGTTATTAGGGAGGCGATCGCCGGGCTAATTCCAAGAGCCGAAGTATCGGCCCCCCGAACCGCACCACGAAAGCGTGGACAATTTTGAAGTGGTCCTTTTTGGTGCGCCAGCGGACGCCGGTCGTGGCCCAAAGAACAAGTCAGAGCCGAGAGTTGATAAACAAACAAATTATAATCTCAATAATGGCAGATCGAAAACAATACATAAGAATGTACACTCCACAATAGTTGCATACAATATGACACCAATCAAACCAATCAATCAACGTACTACACAACACAATCAGCCACACTTGAAACAACGGACACGGACAACAATACGCACTACAATGCAGTCACATGCATTGAACAACCAAGACACTTAAGGACTAAAGCGATAGAAAACCTATTCAGTCCAAAGTCCTTAATTGGAACAAAAGTCTGAATGATACTCTTCCGAGAATCACTCACTCAAAGTCCAGCGTTGTTGTCGTTCCGTAGCTCTCTGAAGTTTCTTTTCCAGGAAACCTCGCCGGAGTTTCTCTTCCAGGAAAACTCCCGTCTTCAATAGGCCACTCTCCAAGCTTCAAACTTCTTCGCCGGAAATCCGTCGGCTTCACACACGCAGCTGTTGCCCGCGTCTTCGCTCGATAGCGGTAAACCCACGCTCTTGCCTGTAGCTCGAGCCGTCCCTACGGACCAAAAAAACTTCGCCGACTACACGGCGGAATTCCTACGCGCTCTGGCGCTCACTTCCGTCTCCTCCTGTTCTGTCACTACGGGCAGAACCTTCGCCGACTCCACGGCGGAATTCCTACGCGCTCTGGCGTTAACTTCCGTCACCTCCCGTTCTGTCTCGGCTGCTCGATTAAATACGTTCCGCGCCACCTTCCAGAAATTTCTCGTCCTTTCGTCGGCGCGATACGCAGCGAAAGCTGGGAAGAGGGCGAGACGGTTGGAATGCCCTCTCCGGCGGGTGAGTCAACTCGGTATGACCACGCCTCCTTCGTTCTGGAAATTTCTAGCGCTTGCCCGGCCGCCGCTGTGGGGTGAGGAGGTTCGTCTGCGAAGCCGTGCTTCTGCGGGGAGAGCGCGCGCCCGGGAGCCTTGGATGTTTGCTTTCTTTCTTTTTTTTTCTTTTTACCTCGCGGCGTTTCTACCGCCCGTTGTCGCAAGGATTTGGCGGCGCGCTCTTTTTTTAGCGCTCGTTCTGTGACACTGCCCCCCACTTTAAGAATATTATCTCATAATATTCAAACCACACAAACGAGCGCGAACAGTCACCACACACTCTCACATACTGTAACACCATCAGTCACTCATGACACTTCACATTCACAATAGATCACTTAATACAATCGTACATTGTAGTTCAATTCCACAACACATGAAATATAGCCACAGGTACATGCCTACAACACTTCATCACACATTCCAAACAATACAAACGTACAAAGTTCTGTCTATACAACAATTATACAACACTATACATCACATCATCGCACAGAACACTGACTCGCTCGACATCCACTTGAGACACAGGATAACAAGAACATTAACACAACATATGTCACTCAGCCCTGCCAGACACATTCTGATTCCACCTCCGCACCTATCCTGTGTGTTTCGAGCTGCGCTTGCGTCCTTTCTTGCGGTGCTCGCTCGATCTCTTCTTGTGTTTCCACGTTCCTTTTCGGCGAGCCCTTTCCAACGACGATATCTGAGGCGTCGTCTCAGCCATCGTTGTCTCTTCCGACACCGTTAACGCGTCATTACATTCGACGGGTCCTGTCTGTTTATTTACCCGCTTGATAATGCCTCTACATTTTGCCCGGCTGGCCAACTCCGTCTCCTTTACACTGTCAGTCGGTTGAGGTCGTGCCGACGTAAGTCCGGTTGCTCGGCCCGTGAACTTATTCGATACGATCGTCTTCTCCTTCGCTGTCTCTTGCGCCGCAGCTTCACCTTGGGCTCTAGTGAGATCCGTCACGGGATGCTCCTCCACTGTATCTCGCGGCCGCTGTGTTGGCGAGGGCTCTATCTTCGAGTCTTCTCCCAAACATTCTGGATCACTTGGCCCTCGCGCCCCGTCGATGTTTCCGATGACAAGGTCGTAAAGGGGGGTCGTCATACACAGAGCGGTTACTTTCCCGCTGAAGTACGGGGTTTCCACCTCAATCTCTGCTTCGGGAAGTATTCGAACTGTACGGTCAATTAGGCAAACCGGTTTCGTTTTGCCTGTTAACTCACTTTCCCGTACCAAATTTCTCCGAACGATAACAGTGGAGCTGCCGGTATCTCTTAACACCGTAACTTTTTTGCCCGCAACTTTTCCAGGCCGCGCTGGCATTCCTTTCGTAACACCGGTTGGCTGTTTTGACATTACAGCACCCACAATAGGAATTTTCTCCCCGTTTTTCAACTCTACGAATCCATCAGTGACGGCATTATTATTAGATTTCGGTGCCGCTTGAACACAGGATACCTGGTGAGTTTGACTCGCTCCGTTTCGACATGCATCTGCTTTGTGCCCAGTCTGGCCACACTTAAAACATTTCACTACCGTAGGGTTCATAAAGATCGTTCGACAGTTTTTCGCGCGATGACCCACTCGGTTACACAGAAAACATCGCTGAATGCTCTCTGGTGCACGCTTCTTTTCTTCGGGAGCCGATTTCTTCGAATCATCGGGACAATCCTTCTTGACCTTGGCCAAATTAGTGCCACCTTGCGCTTCCAAGAATTGATCAGCCAATTCAAGCATGTTTTCAAGTGAGTCAGCCTTCCTCTCTTTCAAGTACAGTGACAGACTTGGGTGGCAACTAGTAAGGAATTGTTCTCTAATGAGGAGCTCTCTAAGTTCATCGTACTCTTGTGCTGTCCCTGAAAGTTCAATCCATCTGTCGAAATAATGGCAAAGTCGGGCGGCATACTGCGTAGCCGTCTCACCATCAGCTGGCTTTCCTGTCCGAAATCTGTCCCGGAAACCTTCCACGGTAAATCTAAATCGCTTCAGCAAAGCAGCTTTCACCTTTGCGTAGTTGGCTGCATCGGTCGGCGTCAGCCTACCGTACACACTGAGCGCTTCACCACTCAAGCAAGTACTCAAAGCAGTTGCCCATTGCTGTTCCGGCCAATTCTGGCTCCTCGCAATCGTCTCAAATCTGTGGAGGTACGCGTCTAGGTCGTCCTTCCTTTCATCAAACGCTACGAGCAGCTTGCTTGGGTTCAAGCGGAATCCGTGATCTTCCCGTTCGCTGCTTTCAACTCTAGCTTGGACGGGCGTTTCACTTCGCTGTTGCAAACGGAGCCGCTCGAGTTCCATCTCGTGCTGCCGCTGCCGTTCCCTTTCAGCCATCTCCGCTTCTCTTTCTTCTCTCGCCCTCTCAGCCGCCAGCTTTTCTCTCTCCAGCTCCAACTTCAACTGCTGCTCTCTTTCTTCCTTCAGTTGTCGCTCTTTTGCCTCTCTTTCTTCCTTCAGCTGTCGCTCCCTCGCTTCTCTTTCTTCTCTCGCCCTTTCGGCTGCCAACTTCTCTCTCTCCAACTCAGCTTCTTTTTCCGCTTTGGCTCTTTCGACCGCCAACCTCTCTCGTTCCAACTCAGCTGTTTTTTTCTTCCTTGGCTCTCTCAGCTGCCAACCTTTCTCTCTCTACCGCCTCTTTCTCCTTCTGGCTTACCCATTTCCGTAGTTCGGCGCCGGAAAGACCCATCTTCTCACCAAGCGCAACTAACTTTTCGAGATCCATTGTGTCTCGCAACTCGCAAATAAAACCTTGCCGCGTGCAAAAAGTATCGGCCTAAATCGGTCTATCGGAACACTCCCCTGCACTCGTTAACGAGAACACTGAACAACACACAAAATCGTTCCGATAGCAGTATCACCAACTCGAGGCTCTTTCTTACTACTTTGGACACACTGTGCGCCAAAAGGTCCAGTATCGCGGACGCCAGATTAATTGTCACACCTGTCCCGTTATTAGGGAGGCGATCGCCGGGCTAATTCCAAGAGCCGAAGTATCGGCCCCCCGAACCGCACCACGAAAGCGTGGACAATTTTGAAGTGGCCCTTTTTGGTGCGCCAGCGGACGCCGGTCGTGGCCCAAAGAACAAGTCAGAGCCGAGAGTTGATAAACAAACAAATTATAATCTCAATAATGGCAGATCGAAAACAATACATAAGAATGTACACTCCACAATAGTTGCATACAATATGACACCAATCAAACCAATCAATCAACGTACTACACAACACAATCAGCCACACTTGAAACAACGGACACGGACAACAATACGCACTACAATGCAGTCACATGCATTGAACAACCAAGACACTTAAGGACTAAAGCGATAGAAAACCTATTCAGTCCAAAGTCCTTGGAACAAAAGTCTGAATGATACTCTTCCGAGAATCACTCACTCAAAGTCCAGCGTTGTTGTCGTTCCGTAGCTCTCTGAAGTTTCTTTTCCAGGAAACCTCGCCGGAGTTTCTCTTCCAGGAAAACTCCCGTCTTCAATAGGCCACTCTCCAAGCTTCAAACTTCTTCGCCGGAAATCCGTCGGCTTCACACACGCAGCTGTTGCCCGCGTCTTCGCTCGATAGCGGTAAACCCACGCTCTTGCCTGTAGCTCGAGCCGTCCCTACGGACCAAAAAAACTTCGCCGACTACACGGCGGAATTCCTACGCGCTCTGGCGCTCACTTCCGTCTCCTCCTGTTCTGTCACTACGGGCAGAACCTTCGCCGACTCCACGGCGGAATTCCTACGCGCTCTGGCGTTAACTTCCGTCACCTCCCGTTCTGTCTCGGCTGCTCGATTAAATACGTTCCGCGCCACCTTCCAGAAATTTCTCGTCCTTTCGTCGGCGCGATACGCAGCGAAAGCTGGGAAGAGGGCGAGACGGTTGGAATGCCCTCTCCGGCGGGTGAGTCAACTCGGTATGACCACGCCTCCTTCGTTCTGGAAATTTCTAGCGCTTGCCCGGCCGCCGCTGTGGGGTGAGGAGGTTCGTCTGCGAAGCCGTGCTTCTGGGGGGAGAGCGCGCGCCCGGGAGCCTTGGATGTTTGCTTTCTTTCTTTTTTTTTCATTTTACCTCGCGGCGTTTCTACCGCCCGTTGTCGCAAGGATTTGGCGGCGCGCTCTTTTTTTTAGCGCTCGTTCTGTGACAGTGTCAGTACTCTTCTAAACAATGAGTGGCAGGTCCGGCAACTTAGAGTATGCGACAGAGTTTGCTCTCCTTTTCGAGGATTAGGAAGTGGGGTAGGGGAGTTCTGTATAGCTCTGTACATTACCACGCTAGATTATGCAGCGATATTATTCGTTTAAATATTCTTCTACATGCACACTGTGTGTTTTAGTTTAAAGTTTAAGTTTAATTTTAGACTGCAATCAGACTGCAATCCATTTTTGTGTTGCAAAGGTGAGTTCTCTTCACAATCTCTACAAGGGGCAGTAGTAGGAAGGCATGAATTATTATTATTATTATTATTATTATTATTATTATTATTATTATTATTATTTGAAGACACAAAGTAAAGACAGAAAGAGCAGGCCGATGTCACCGTTATGCATGTCAACCCTCTCCACTTTCATTTGGTCTCTGTCAAGACGACTGCACAGAAATGTATCACTGTGACCTGACACACTGCCTTAGTTACGTTCTGTTCGACTACACAAGTAAAGAAGCACCGCAAAGGAGGCTAACAGGAAAAGAGAGAGAGAAAATGCATATGGCTGGAACAAAGCAAAGCAATAATGCACTGTTGCGAACTTACCATCGTTTCGCGAATCGCAAGACGACGCCCACAATGACGCCTTCGTTCCTGTTGTGCCACCAGAAGAATAGGTGTTATCATGGATAATCACATCCTTGGTTCCAGAGGCTTTCTGCGCGCAGAAAGCCAGTGAAACCTATGATAATATATTCCTCTATATAACCTTGCAGCCCAGAGGATACTATGGTACGCTGGAACATAGGATATATCTTACATCGTTCTTAATGTGCGGTATAGCCGTGAATTACAAAGTTGCATCGAACCAGGAAGCTGAGTGGTGTTGTTCCGCTTACTGGTTTTTTTTTATAAATACTACCGTTAGTGCATTCATAGAGCCTTCTCAATCTTTTCCGGGGAACCTCAGCGCAGTGACAACCACTAGTTTGGACGCCATGATTTATTGCGCATTGAAGGACCTCACCACCACTCAGGGGTGTTAGTGAGCTGCAATTCGCATGACATGGGCCAGCAATGCTCGGAACAAGAAGCGCTTTTGATCAAAAAACTCAAAGAAATTTCAGCAAGCCTTGCAGACCGGCATAACATGACACAAATGCGTACAAGAGGACTGAAATCCCTGAGCGAACCATTCCCGCAAACTGGCGGTCAACGGAACAGAACACGCGAAACATATTCGCAGGAAAACAGGCGAACTTACACACGAAATTCGCTGTATAAGGCGAGCCAACGACTCGCCTTAGCCGACAGCTTAAACCGGCGGGGCCTTTGCGCTGCAGCACTCGCGGAAGAAATTCATCGCGCCTGGCGCTACTACCGTCACCGCATCACATAGCGCCTGCCACACCAAAATCTCACCCCCCTACCCTCCCCTCTTCTTTCAGGCTCACCACTTTTCCGCCCTCTGTGTTTTGTTTGTTTGTTTTTTTGGGCACTGACGCTCGTCGCGCGCATTGGCATTGCGTGTGTCTTCTCCTCGCCCTGAAGATAAGGGCACATCGGCCCGACAGCATGCCAACGTCGCCGATGTTTGATCAAAATAGCGGTGGGCGCACGCCTTGCTCTAGTCGATATTTCGCAGTGAAGTTGACAGGAGCACTTTATCCCTCAATAGCCGTCTTCATGCAGTTATTTCATGCGTTCTTCCAGCTTCTTTTTTTCCTCACTTCCAAGTGTGACGTGTGCCTTCCTTACCTGCACTAGTGCAGATTGCTTTTGTGGTCTGTGCAGTGTGCGCGAAGGTGAAGAAATTTTATAATTGAGCACATATTGTACGTTAAAATGTTAAATTTGTGCATGTATACCAAGTAGGTACCCGCTGGTTTTAGGGGCGCAGCCAAAAAGTGGCATACCGGGCCTCCCCCCTTTCTTTTTTTTTTCGCTATGTGATAGAGAGTGAAAAATGACCATTGCAAAGGGGGCCCTGCCCGAAATAAAGGAGGCACCCACCCACTTCTCGAAAAAAAATTCTGGCTACGTGCCTGGCTAGTTTACAAAAAAAGTAAAGGCCAGTGTTCTACAGCCCGTGGAAGGGATTTTATTTTTTTTTACACTCGAGCACATCGAAGTCATCTTGTTTCGCTAAAGATCCGCGACAGTCAGTAATGTAGTAGTACGAGTTTCTGATTGCCTTTTGCTTCCCAAGACACGGGATTGATTAAATCGTTGTGCCTCACCCTTGTAATCACTCATTAAAGTTGTTGCTTCCTCCTCTTTTTTGTAATCAGTGCAGTAGGTTTTCAGGCTGAAGAATAGCGGGCTGTGTAGACCACATCAACCGCATCTGCTGGTGCTAATGAGACGTAGCTAAGCAGAGTTAGCTGGCGTAAAGTGGAAGAGGGGAGGGTTGAGGAGCTGTTTTGCGAGGCAACCTTTATTCACTTTAGTGAACACTTATTTTCTTTAATGAACTACCGCAACAAAATAACCTCGAACATCGGGGCACCTAAGGGCTTTGTTGTTTGAATTTATATTCAAGCAGTTGTAACGTGGCTGGTAATAAAAGAAGCACTGAAGTCATTTACGATGCATTTAAGGAGGACCCTAGCGCCTTTTTGTTCTCCCCAATGTAAGAGATTGACGGCAGCAAACGCGCATAACTGTTCGCGTTTCTTTCTTTCACCTCTGAGAGTTAGTTCACTGTTGGTCAACCTTGACAGCATCAACTTACTTTTGATCAACTTCATTGTTCGTTGGTTCACTTTACAATCTCTTTAAATTTAGTTTAACTTGTGCTCCCAATCTTCCAACATCATTACATCCACATCTATTGTCACGTGAACTTTGGTACGATGGATGGATGGATGGATGCTATGAGCGTCCCTTTTATAACGGGGTGGTGACAAGTATGCCACCAGGCTCGACAAAAAAAAAAAAACCTTTTTTCTTTTTTGATGTTGGCCTAATGCCTCTACTTCGATAAATTCTATCTTAATGGAAAAAAAGGTAAATTTTCAGCTTAAGTTCTCTGCCATTTACGGCACACTGTCCATATTTTATTTTTCCAATATTTATTTTTGTCCTTTCTCTCTAATGTTCTGCCACCAATACTCTAACCGTCTCTTACTTATTTCAATCGCGGGTGTGTTCAGCTTTCAATTGTTGTCCCTAAAACCCAAGGCTTCCTGTAGGCTCGTGCCCAAACGTACCCCTGGGTGGATATCTCCACATTCAATCAGAACATGCTCCGCCGTTTCCTTATCCGTACCATTCGCGTTTACGACGCCATCTGATGGTGGATTTTCGGCCTTTCGCTTTAATGAGATGCCAGGCAAGATTGAATGGCGGCGCAGCCTGCATATGTGCCAGATTATAGCGAGTGGCTTTCTTTGTGTTGCAGGTGATGGCTCAGATTAACAGCATTCTCAATGATATGCACCCGCAGAAAGGATAAGTGGCACTCTCACGAACTCCCGGAAATTTGATGGTGGCGACGACGGCTTCAAGGAACTAGGCGAAGAATGGAAAGGCCCGCTAAGAAGATTCAGCTGTCAAGCGGGGGTTTCGCTCGCGACACTTGAAGCCTGCTTTCAATCCTGTCTTTGCCGCGACTGCCTTGCTTACAAGCTTCTCCTTCAGTGCCTCTGCGTCCAAAGCCCGAAAAGAAATGAAGAGTCAGAATACAGAAATACAACCAAGGAGGAGGAGGAGGAGGAGGAAGGAATGAGGAAGGACAGAGGTTAGCAGTTCTCAGACCGGCTGGAACAGAGGGAATATAAAGAGCTGAATTTGGACAGTTATGTACCCAGAAGTGACACGATTTGGTATTCAAATCATAGCACTTCTTGGAACCACTTCCGTCTCAGGGGCCATTCTTGTTGCCATAAGCGCAGTGCATTATGGGAAGTCGTTCTCTTCGTTCCTTATATCGCATCCATTTTTACCGGACGTAGCACTCGTTTAAAATAAGTTTGGCACAGCGTACGCTGCATATTAGTCGCATACTGCTATTTATGTAGCTAAGCATTTTCTGGCTCAGCCCGCACGTTCATAGCTTCGTCGTACAGCTCCTTTAAAATTTCCAGCCATTTTTACTGCTATCTACAAGCATGCAAGTTTCGGTAATAAACTTCCTGGATATGCACGTCAAAGACGCAGGAGGCAACGAAAGGCCTACTGACATACCTAATGTCAACAGATCTTAGTGACCACCTGTACACTGAATGTGCATCGCCCGGTGCTTGTGATCCTGTGCGTCTGTCCTTTTCTTTAACATCGAAGTGTTTTAGGCCGGTGTTAGGCCAATAGTTGGACGGCGTAGTTCCGCCACGGAACTACGCCACGGAAATATGTCAGCAAAATGCACACAACAAGATAGGAGGGGAATAAAATCCAAAAAAAAAGCTCCACAAAAGGGAGTTGAATCCATGGTCCTCGATGATAAGTTACGAATGATAGGTGATGAACTGGGGGAGGGGGTCACCTGACATAAAATTTCAATTGGACATGAAACAATTATATGAAACTTTTACTTAATGCTGATGAAAATAGAAGCACTAAAATAAACTGTACCCGAGACCCACATGCAGATGGCTTCACAAACGCGCCTCTTACCTCTCACTATAGTGATATTCCATTCCTAGTGAGTACTTCAAACACTTAGTGCATACTTTTTTATTGTATGATGTTACTCGAGAAGTTCAAATAATGAATTACTACAATGTAATCGGTAATGTTCAGAGTGGCTAGTGTCAGTGAAGCTTTAGCATGTGGCTGCATTCTGTGTAATGGGTAGGATGCTTTAAACCATGAGCCATTCTTGTTGAATGACCCGTGGATGCGAGTGAACTCTTTTCGAACTAGCTGTGCACCCATTACGCGATAATAAGGGAATACGCGCCGTAACGTGTGTGCCTTTTGTAATGGGCGGCCGGCACTAAGCCACCACGTCGTTATGATAGTGGCATGTTCGGATGCCCGATGACGGTGTATGCTTGTAGCATGCAATATTCTTGCGATAGTGGATGTTTTACGGTGAAACCTGTATACAAAACACGCATGTTTGGGAAGCGTGAACGCTGTTTTCCTTCCATTTCTAAGCCGAGAAAGTTATTCTAGCTTCATTTCCAATCAGAGGCCTGGCTTTGAGATAAAACACCTCCTTCGGTTCGATCCTCACTGGGATCGACAATTTTCATTATTTTATTTGCATCTTTCGAGATTTTCGGTCAAGCAGAAAATGTTTCGCTCAAAACCAACGACGCACATGCCTACGCCAGAATTTCCGCAAAACGAGCTCTTTAACGCCATCGCTTTAAAACAAAGAAACTCGACAAAACACCTGTTCAGAATAATTAGGAAGGCTTTTGTAATAATAGGCCTCTTAATAGACCTCGCAATGGGCCCTTAAAGGGACATTACCAAAGCTTACGCTGTGACCATGCTGCATGCACCACGCAGTCTGGGGTTCTCGTTCTTCATTTTTTCCCCCTTTTCTCGATACCTTCGAGTCAACTGAGTCAACTCAATGACAAGTACGCTTCAAAAACAAGCGTTCAACCACTAAATCATTTTGTATGCTTTTACCATAGACTGGCACTGCGCGAACATCTGACACTGCAGGCACAGTAGCGACGGTGATTTGTCTTCTGTCTATCACAACTTTCCATTGTCTTCTGTAGTTTCTTGCGCAAACTCGCAAGAAACATTTCCCAGTTTCGCTTGGCAAAGAAGGCCTAGCACAGGAAACAGTGTTTGCTGCTGTACCGCAGCGCCTCGGGGAGAAAAAAAAAAACGCTTTTTGCTCCCCCCCGGCTAAGTTTCCTTTTATTTGCTGTCCCTGTCGAGCAGCCTTTTCTCTGCAACTGAAGGAACTGCTGGAAGTTTTCTAACAGTTAAGAAAAAATGTTTTTTTTTTGTTTTTAGCGCATCCTTACAGCAACGGCGTGTTTACTGCGTCTTCAGTAGCATCCAACTTTGGCAGCATCTGAAAAAAAGAAGTTTGTTAGCCATGCTTCATGTTGATCATTTGCACTGGGACTTTGTTTCTTGTTTTTTTCTTTAATGGCCGCTCTCCTTAGAAAGATGGAGAAGTGAGTAGAACGCGAAAGCTTGAATGCCATTCCCAGTGTTCTAATGCTCGTACAAGGGCTTCCTGGATTCGGATTGAGGATTGGCTGCCGAGGCTTCAGAAGGTTGCAACAGCCGTTGCGTACCGTTCATGCGAAGTGCAAAAGTCGACACAATTGAAGGCTTCATTAACTTTTTATCACAATTCAAAGCGTCCAAACGAAACTGTCTATTGATTGCTTTCGTATGTTACTGCTAATCGTTGCTGCATAATCGATAACCCGCGAGCATGTGAATATGCTTGTAAAAAATAAGTCACTTTACCTCAAAAGTTATACTGCATTAAGAACATATCCTCCCGAGACACACATAGAACGCTATCTATCTATCTATCTATCTATCTATCTATCTATCTATCTATCTATCTATCTATCTATCTATCTATCTATCTATCTATCTATCTATCTATCTATCTATCTATCTATCTATCTATCTATCTATCTATCTATCTATCTATCTATCTATCTATCTATCTATCCTGCCGGTGAGTCTGTGAACGTCTATTCTTCTTGTATTTCTCGCTCTCTCGTTGCTTTGTGTTCAGGTGTTTTGGAGTCTCGGCTACCTAATTTTCTTGCACGTTATGCAATACCAACCAATTTTTTTATTTTCTCAATCTTACTATTAGCGCACACCACTGCTGAGAAAAGGCGGGGGACACGGCCTCACCTATTCGACAATTTTCGAATTTACCCGACCTGACCATCATTCTCGCCTGTGGGTGTCGGTAGAAAAGCAAGTGCTGGCGTTATGATACTTTTTGATTGAATTATCTCAACACGCAGTGAGCTGAGGCAATAGACAGAAGTGAAAGGAAAGGTACGAGTAACTGAAAAAAAACCCCGGTTCTTTCCCCCCCCCCAAAAAACGTGATTGTTTTCTAAGTAAGTTATGGCAGCGTCCTGGTTAGATCAGTAAAATATAATGGTGGGTTAGCCTACACTACCTCTCAGAAAAAAGAAGGTTATCTTATATACAGAGGTGAAAATTGGTTTATGGGAACGAGACGAGGTTGCGTTCGGTAGCGCAAGGAAGCTGTAAGCATGTGAAGAGGGATCGTTATCCCCTTAATAAGGTTAAAAGTATAGGGAATCGGGATAAAAAGGGGTGATCAGGGAGCAACACAAAGGAAATGGTACGAGAAAAAAATAAGAAATACGCGGCGACAGCAGTATTGTGGGAGATGGATGGAAATGGGTTGAAAGAGAGTATTGTTTGTGGGGAGGGAGTGGTGCTTGAAGGCGCAGTTGAAGCTACACATGATTAATTACTTGACTTCAGCTGAGACTCACCGATGATCGTCCCCTGCTAGACAAATGAGCTTCACGCATGGAAAAATAATTCAAGAGAGTGAACACAGAGAGTGAAACAACAAAAAGCATTCAGGCAAAATTTCGAGATGAAAAAAAGCAAAAGAAATATGAAAAGAGATACGCATCCCATAGTCGTAATATTAAAGGTTCCAGGTAAGTACTGCCTCGCACTGGTCATGTTGTACTTGCGTCTTTCGTCCCAAAGAAAGACTAGAGTCCACAGGTTTGTTAAAATGCATAGAACGACTTTTAAGATGCATGCCATGAGTGAATTTTAGATTCAGAGTTGCCAGATACAAACGAATAATCATCACAAAAACAAGCTGTAGAAAAGTGGTGTGATTTTCGCGAACAAGCCGAAAAGCAACGGGAATTGAATGGATCTTCGCATTCTTGAAAATTTTTTGAGTTATAATAAAGAAATGTCCCTTAAATAAAAGGGGAGTTGAGAATTTGCTTTTTAGTAATTTTTATAGAGGGAAAATACGCGCAACTACGAAAAAAGAACATATTTACTTTTATCGAACCATCTCATTGAGTCTACGCTTGCCGGTGCATGATTAACGTTGTTTGTTTATCTCCCAACGTGTGTTTGATTTCAATGTTCCGCCACTCAATGCCATCGACAAACGTGCCATTAGCAAATGCGATGATCACTAAAATAACTACATTTGTCGTCGCAAAAGTGTAAGTCCCCTAAAAAACGAGACAAATGACTCGGCGAAAGAAGAAGCGCAAATCCACTTACTTCAACCGAAACTGCCAACTGGCGGTTCAGTTTCTTCTTTGCGCCCCCTCGAGGTCGTGATGCCGTCATGTATAACCTCGCAATACAGAGCGCTGAGACGTCGAAGACCCTTGTATGGCCCAAAATATCGCCAAAGACGTTTATCATTGAGATTATGTCGGTGTATTGGTTTCCAGACCCACAGATGGTGACCGGGATAGTATTCAGTGTATGCGTAACGCATTGGAAATTCGCAGAAGCCAAGCAAAAAGCAAAGGGCATTGCCTTGAATTCGAAGATGCCATCTATTGTTATAAAGGCATTATTCACTCTATCTTTCTAGTCGATTTAGATTTGCTGGCATTCAGCTTCAACGACGAAAAGTACTTCGCGTAGTGGGGTCAGCGCCAGATGTCGTCTATCCGTGGGAGAGCGTACTCGACCTTCTTCTTTGTTTTGTTCAGGCGACGATAATCGACGCAGAAACGTATAGGATTCCGTCTTTCTGGTTCACTAACGCCATGGGAGACGCCCATCGACTTTTAGATGTCTGAATGATGTCATCACGTAGCAATTCATCGACTTGTTTACTTATCGACTAGCATTTGGGCATCGACACTAATTACAGGCTCTGACAAATCGGTCGGGTACTTTCTTCGGTTATGATGCGATGTTTCGCAACTGGGGTCCGTTGAATGTTGGGCGACGACGAGAAGCAGTCCTCGAATTGCGTGAGCATGGATTTGAGCTGTTCTTGCTTGCAACTAGGGAGGCTTGGGTTGACGTCGAAATCTGGTTAAGGACCTCGATTCATCGAAGCAGGGTTGGTAGCCTCGAAGAGGGAGAAAGCATTGATGGTGTCTATGAATTCGTCCTTGTAGGTGATCATCGTATACATGATGAGTTGCCTATATTCGTTGCTTATGTTCGTTAGCACAACATTTTCTTCGCCATCACGCGGCTTGGCTGTGCCTCTTACGAAGCGAATCTGATGGTTCAGAAGCAGGGGCTGGTCACTCTTGATGACGCCTCCAAAGTCTGCGGTATTTCGGTGTCCATAGACATGATGCCTCTGGCGGCGAAAGGGTGACTTGTTATTCTATTGCATTCAATGCGAGGATGCCTCGTATCGTGTGAGGTGGCAGCGCTTTTTTCTGAAGTTAGTGCTATCGACTCAGGCGTCAGGTAGATGACGGCGCTGTGAGAACTTAAGAGGTTCATTCCAAGTATCACGTCCTTGGAACAATATTGTATTTCAAAGCTCGCAGGGCAACTCCGGTTAGCGATTGTTCATATAGTAGCGCAGACTCCAGCCCGTGTTAATAGATGTCCTCCAGCGGTCTGAATTCTGGGACCTTTCAAAGAAGTTTTAGCTATCTTCGATTTCGCAGTGAACGGGTGACTGATGATGGAATAGTCAACCATCGTGTCGAAGAGACTCGTGTAGTTGTGGCAGCCGATACTGGTATCAACTAACTATAAGATCTACATTAGGTTTCTGCATATTAAAACTTGCTGGGTCTACCACCCTAGAGCGGGAAAATCTTTGTTAATTCAGTGCATTACAAGATAGTAAAGAATGACATTGCAACTTGAATCACCAAGTCAGCCTTAACAATATCATGCGAGCATTCGATGGTACAAAGTGTTTCGACCCACGTCAACCACTTAAAAGGAACCTGTATTCTAGATGAGCACCTCCTCCTGGCATGTGTAAACAATGACTGGTAGATTAGACAGATAAAGACCAAGGCACTAGTCGGAAGTGTTGAGGATGAAGGAGGGGCCGAAAAAAATAGCAGTCGATCAGTACATGTACAACATGTGAAATAGATTGAAAGAGGTAGCGTCGAGGTATGGGGCACATGTACTCCTCTCAGCCAAGAACAAATTGGCAAAGGTTGCAGTTCAAAGGTTAGCAAACAAAGAAGGAGGCGAAACACATGGTAGGTTGGCATACAGACATAATTTCAGGTTTGTGAATTGCAGAAATGATGTATAGAATGTTTTTTACATGTAGAAATTATTACATCAGCCTAACGGATTGATGCCTAAATGTACGGCTTATCGAACATGAAAGCTTATTAATAGGAACACCATATTAGCACCTTGCAATGCAATGATTGTGCGTGCTAACATGGGTTTGAAAAAAAACCGTTATCGCTAATAAGCACACCGATTGATAGGTCAGAGCAATCACTGAGGCTTGCCACATGTTGAAAAGGGGCAGTGGTTGCGTTAGCCAACAATTCATCTAGCTCAATGACTGCTAAGTTGCATTATTTGGAGAGAATGTAGAAAGACGTGTGGTTGTTTTCTCAGTGTCAGCTCATGCACAGTTTTTATCTCTTGTTTGTTTGCTTCTTTTGCGATCACTGCGATCACAGGTTCTATTGTTATTGTTAAAGATGCGGTGTATGCTATATATATATAAGAGAGCGTTATTTTTAAAAATTTCACTTGCCAGTTGCGCCTTGCCCTGTGTTCTTCAATGTACCTCTTTCTTTCACCATCATGAAAGTATTACAATCGCGAGTATTGCCTCTGAATCACTCACTCACTCACTTACTCACTCACTCACAAGACGCTCAACACTCCCAATGCATGCCCTCCTGTAAAGATTGCTTTACCTTCTGTAGACTATTTGTGCAAAAAAGCACGCTTTCAAGGTACAGTTACTGCGAATAAAGGAAAATTCATAGCATTCGCGCGGCTTTTGCGTGTGTACAGAGAATTGTGAGGATTTCAATAGAAGCTGTAATTGTTGCACATGTGCACTCTACCGAAGTGCGTACAAATCGATGTCAATGTGCACTTGAAATGTTTTCCTTTTTATTGACCTAAATGATAAAGCAAAATTTATAGTATTCGCGCTGCTTTTGCATTTGTACAAAGAATTCTTAGGACTTCAATAGACGGGGTGATTGGTGCACATGTGCACTCTATCGACGTGCATATAGATCGATGTCACTATGTACATAAAATGTCTTCTTTTTTATTGACCTAAATGTGATCCTGAACAATCCCTCTATTTGGGAATGACACAGATGTGAGGGTGGAGACTAGCAAAGTGAGGCCCAGCTAGATTAGTTCGTATTTAAAACCAAGGGACACTCGCACCGTCAGGGGTAGCCATGCGGGCCAGTTTCTCGCAACTAATGCCAGGGTAGACAGTTTTAAATATTCGTTCCTGCCGAAAACAATAGAAGACTGGAATGCCCTTTAACAGGCTGCAATTTGCGCAGTCACAGTTAATCAGTTTGAGTCGTCCTTGCTTCGTTATTACTCACTTATAAGTGATTGATAGTTGCTGTAACGTTTTATTCGCGTGTTCTTGCATTTCCTTGTGCCCCTGTCTTACGCATGCGCTGTACACGTGTTTCTTGGTGCAGTTCCTGCGCATTCCATTGCAGAACACTTGCTGCGCCGCTTGTATGCGGGGATGTTGTGCGTGGCCGATGAGACCTCGGTTGTTGAACACGTGTTGCTTGTCTTTGTTGTCGCTATAGCTTGCCACTGCGTGCAAATGGTATCTGTGCTCAAATTTGTCCTTGGATTTGTCTATGAAAATGCGTCTTTGTATCGGGCTGAGAAGTGTTGTTAGTGTTATTTCTTTTGTTGTCTACCACCCTGTAACGGCCCCACTGGGGCTAACAGTATCAATAAATAACTAAATAAATAAATAAATAAATAAATAAATAAATAAATAAATAAATAAATAAAACCAGCTCTGGTTTGGCCCAGCCTTGCACAACTTCATGCAAGATGCGCTAATACATATCGCGGTGGTCTTGGTTATCATGTGCTTTTTCTTTGTCAAGAGAAAAACGGCGTGTCATTTGGAATTGCTTACATGTTACACGTACACTCATCACTTTGTTTCTTACAGCATAGTGGAGAACTCATGTTAAGTGTGACTATAGTATCCTGACTGGAGGCTTTCTTTGGGAAATGTGACATGCGTCAACATGCAAACTGTGTGAAGTGAGCCGCACACAAACTCTTCAAGTCTGCTTCCTTCCAATATTGCCAAAGGTATGAGCTAACCACGTAGATGTTCAAACGTAGATGGATATGCAGTACTTCGCACGCTAACACATCCGTGGCTATTAGAATATGGATGGTCGATGCCTTCTATCACTTCGGTGCTTCAGCTAAGCAAGACAGATGCTACGTCTATCGACATTTGTGGTAGAAAATGCGAAGCTTTCATATCTTTTTACGACTAACACCGTTGTCTGACAAGATCTTATCGTCAATCAGCTGGAAAATAACTATGAAACGCTGTTGGATTTCTGAATTAGTGCCAACGTTTTTGGTGAACGCTGCTCTATTTTTCTCCGCCAAAACGGCAAACGGCGCTACTGTATTGGTTGGAAGAAAAAAACACCTGTGCATTCGTCTTAACGAAAGAAGGGGCATTTAAGGGATGTTCTTTGAGACACAAGCCTAATGAAAAGCAACAGACAACAAATCTAGAAAAGCTATAGCTGATGTCATTTGTAGTCTTTTATTTATATTACAATAAAATTGTGAATAACATAATGTTGATCAAAATACAACTTGCCACAACTGCAACCTTCGTAGAACGTGTACAATTCACACCTCTAACATAACTACTGCATTGACTGTCATGTGACTGCAGACTACAAGTAATGGTCGCTTTTTAATTTGTATGCCTTCATCGTATGTGCATATATATACGATTGCTAAATGTGTTGTCTTTTAAATCAATAATAAGAAAAAAAAACTACAAATAACGTCTGGTATAGCTTGATAAACTTCGTTGTATGTTAGCTTTCATTTAGGTCCCACTATTTTTTGCAGCACGTAGTTACGAAATAAATCTTCCTAAATTTTTTCTAAAGAAAGCTGCCCAAATTACAGAAAAAAGTAACTCTCACTAGACCGGTATCAATTGAAAAAAAAAAGAATCTGATGTAAAATTTTTCATAAATGTCCTTTGAAATTTTGTACTACAAAAAGTTGACGGTAATGCTGTTATTTCTTCGTTCCGAGGGCACTTCTTCTCGTTAACTGCTTTCGTAGAATCGATTTGTCAATTTGCAAGCTTGTTCTGTACCTCATAACGGCGTGCATTGGGACGTAAACCATTGACTAGGTCAACAGAGGCTAATAAAAGTGGGTCCTAAGAAACTTCATCTCATTTAAGTTGGGAAATCAAATACCGACGAGAAACGTGAGCAACTCACAAACGGCCTCTTTGATCGTTTCGGTTCGCCATCAAATGCTCATTAACTTGGCTAAATGCCCCGGAGCAAGTACAAAGCGCAACGGGTGGTTTCAGCAGTACAAGCGTCGCCTTGGGAAACCCGTGGGAACACAGATGTCGCCATCGAAATTCCACGTGTACATGTCGCAACCGCTTGCACCAGACGACAGGGTTATTACGAAACAACGCCGAATCTGGCTTAACAGTGTGCCACAAGTGGTGCAAACGAGCGAGCTCGGGCAGACCTCCAATAAAACTGTAGCGGGCAGGATGTCACCACCACTAAGCTGCAAATTATTGGTTCTTCTTTTTATTCTAGGGGCAACCTTAGGATAGCCTCGTCAACGTTGGTGTGATCCATTCTATTTCATTTTAACGCGATGGCGTTAAAAAGCTTGTTTAGCAGAAATACCCGTGCCAGCGTCGTAGTTGGTGCTGTTGGTTGCGACATAACTTCAAGCATTGTTCGTGAGCAAAAATTGTGTGTGCAAATAAATAAATATTAAAATTTTGGTTTAAAAAGGAATCGAACCAAGGCCTTTTGTGTGACAAGCAGGTGATCTACTACACAGCTAAGTCATTGCTTGGAACTGCTTTACAAGTAAACCCGATGCGAATGTCATGTACGATTAACAATTCTAATGCCTGTGGCAAAAGCGTAAAACCACGCCAGGCATGAGGACATAAGAATTACAGCGTGATTTAGAGGTTTAAATTTCAACCCATTACAAAGCACTCGCGCATAATTAATCAACATTTTCAGTAATTTTATCAACAAAATGATCAGCTGCACAGATGCGCGTGAGGCTTTACGGACGCATAATTCTTACTTCGCCAATTGGCAGAAATAAAATTATGGGGTAGTGGGCACTTCGAAACTGTACTCGCAGTATATATTCAATAGCTTTAAACGGTCAATGTTACTCGCACAGATGTTACTTTCCTTGTGGCATGGTTGAGGTGTACATCGAATGGATAAGCCTGGCTAGGGATTCAGAAGGACATGCGAATAGGGTCCAATTACGCAGTCGCGTTCTATTTTTGAAGGCGAAGCTCAACCATCCTCCGTCCATTTTTCTCTTTGTGTGAAAAATATCTTCCCATTCGTTTGTGGCAGAATATTTCAGCAACTGGCGAGTGCATCAGCTTTATTTGTTATAGAGATTCTAGAGAAAACAATGACTTCTTTTAGATTGACAAACTGAGAACGCTAAAGCCATATGTTTCACTGTCGTGAGTTCATTATCAGCGGAGAAAATTTAGGTTGTAGCTTCATTTTTAAAACTCGCGCACAAATCTCCGCACGTGACGCGAGAAACTTTAAAATGAATTTTTATCCCGTTTTTGCAATATTGGCGCGATTATATTTTCTGAAACTTTGTATGCTAAGTCTATGGCAACCACAGATGACAATTTACTTTATATTTATCACTTATAAGCTAGGTAGGACCCAGAAGACGCTTTCAAGATCTGTGACGTCGCGATGTTTGACGCAGGAATCGCAAGGTGGCGTCTCGACCAGCATTTTCTTCTTGCGCGTTTCGTCGCTTACTAAGCATCGTGTCGCGGTATGAGAGCTGTTTTCCTGATCGTGTAGTTGTATTCTACTAATGCACGAAAAATCGTTCTGCTCTTCAGTGTCCCTTTAGGCGAATCATCGTCAAATAGAACGTTTCGGCAGTGGCAGCTACATGATAAATAAATAAATGAATAAATAAATAAATAAATAAATAAATAAATACACCAGGCACAAAGACCGTAAAGATTTGATCTCCCCTACCTTCCCTATAAGAGGAAAGATCCTAATTGGTTTTACCTCAATGAATACGTGAGGGCTTATCGTCAGCTGAATGAACGAATTTTACCCATACCCTACTAAAAAGTGATGTTTGAAGTTTTACTGACATGAAAAAGAAATGAAGAGCCCTTAAACGGCTGGATTCCCTTTCAGGGCTTGACATTCGCCATATATTCAACGTTTACACACACACCATGGTACTGCCTTTATTTAATTGCATAGAACAAATAGCAACTTCACTAAAAGGCGAGAATAGTCTCAGTCAAAAAAAAAATCCCTGTGCCTGGGCGAACATTGAGATGAAAATTAAGAAAAACGAAAGCCAACAGATGACGTCACTTGGTTGACGCTTAGAATAAACCTTATTCTAATACAATACAAGTATTTTCAAGAAATATATGCTTTATTATAGGAGATTGGTAATATACGAACGCTTCCTACTGGGCTCTTTTTTTATTTGCTGTTATTCCGTGTGGAATCGATTATTCAAGCGAAACGGACAGTTTTTCACTGGGGCTTGGGTCAATATAAGCAATGGAATGAAAGTACATATATTAAATGGAGGTTAGCCAATTCCCAGCGCGGAATAACGCAAATCACAAAAACGAACAGCGATAGAAACCCGAATAAATTTCTCAATGCATAAAGCTGATCGACAGATCAAGTTAAAGTTCAGATTTTCATATTGAATATGTATATGAACGTATTCCCCACAGCTGTCTCTTTGTTCAGCATTCATGCATTATAATATTTGCTGACTTTTTTCATGTTTGGAGCATTGAGGGTGAATTGCGAAAGCCACCACCAATACGCACAGAGTCGGGTGGCGCAGTACCTGCATCACTTAAACACACGCGAGCACGCACGCACGCACGCGCACACACACACACACACACACACTCACACACACACACACACACACACACACACACACACACACACACACACACACACACGCGCGCGCGCGCGCGCGCGGTCATGAATACCAGAAAACGTGTGGGTGGCTGTCCTTATGTGCGATTACAATTGTGCGCATCATTGGGAAGGAACGCTACCGGTTTGCGCAGCTGATAACACGAATATAACATAAGGATAATGATGACCATTACCCGAGGACAGTATTGACATTTATACTGCTAGAACAACATAATGATTTCCCAAAAGTTATGATGACACTTAATAATTTGCAAACTGAAATGTGCTCGGAATTATCACCCACACTATTTACAGTTAAGCATGGCGCATTAAGCAAAACCCGAGTGTATGACGTGTACGTAGTAAAGATGAATGCATTCATAAAAAATATGCGCTCAATAAACATTCCTATTGCATCCAAAACGTTGAACGCTTGATCTTCGCCTTCAAGAGTAAGACGCATAGCGTAATTGAGCCCTGCGCATCGCCTTCGAAATTCCGGGCCTGGTTTCGGTTTTAGCAACATGCCTCAAGCGTGCCACGAAGAAACGCGTTTGGGCGCGCATCATTGGCCGTTTAAAACTATACTAGAATGCCTACTGCAAGTACAGTTGCGCTTTGCCCACTAAGCCACAACTGTTCCGTTTGTGAATCCACGACGGGCTCACTTCGTGTCCATCAGGCAACCCGCAAACCTACGCTGCTGCTCACTTTTCTGAAGGCTGTGTTGATGATGATCGCCTCAGCCCTTTAGAGTGGACCTCTTGAAACATCCACTCGTAGCAAAATTCACGTGTTCTGCCGATCGTCGCAATTATACACTTCTGCCACACAATATTACCTGATTTAAGCAGACTCCTCGCACTATATGTGATATTCATATGGTGTTTATTTCCGAAGAAGCTGCACGCAATGGCGTAGTTATACACACAAGCGTTTAAAAGAAAGACTAGTAGGTTGATTTTATACATGCATTAAAGAGAAATTAAAGCGATGGCATAGCTCTACGGTTGAACAACTGGTTGCCACGCAGAACGTCCGAGTTCGATTCTCACTCAAACCGAACATTTCTGACAATTTTTTATCAGTATCCTTCCCACTTTTTCGGTCATGGTCACAGCTGATTTTTTTGCTCATAACGAATGATGCCGACAGAGGAATTTACGCGGAACAAGTTAGTATACGTAATCGCGTTAAAGACGAGAGGATCCTCGCTTGCGACCAAATTCACCGAGATTACTTGTTCCAAAAAATATAGAAAACAAACAAAGAAATTGGTCTTCCTGTTTTGTTAACGCAACAAAACTTCGGTGAAAGACCAATTTTTGTTTGGTACTTCCTTGCGAAGAATCAACACACCACAATCAAACTCGGCGTGCGTGCTCGCACGAACTACGTTTGCATTAGCGGTCTGGTACCCCAGCCTCTCTTGTTATTCCGGGTGTTTGTACTCCACTCATTTTTTTAGCACTACGTTACTCTGTTGGCTTTATATCACAACAGAGAATGAATGGAAAGACTGTGTGACCTGGGAGACACGGCCTGCACGCAGCGGAAGAAGAGCTAAAGTAATGTAAAAGTGAAGCATTTGCGCGAAACAAAAAAAAAGTGACGCTAAAAGAGAGTACAAAGCGGTAGGAAGGACGCGTCCTGAAACACTTTCACGCCAGCGCTCGAAATTTTCATTAAATGAGATTTGCCACCGTGCCCTCTGGAGGAAGCGAAAAAATTGGGAGAAGGGTAGCAGGAGGTTAAGTGCGTATGCAGCCATGTGCGCACAAGCTATTGTCTGAGGTGTGCTACGAATATTGCTACACGACAAGTGTGTCGGCGTGTTATGAAAACGTTAGGTGCACGCAATGTTAGGCGCGCCACTCATTAATCATTTGAGGCGCGCCTCAAAACTACGCGATGCTTCCAGCAGTCTCCAGTTTCAAAAAAGTGTTTTGAAGTAGAAGGAGGGGCTCTGAGCGACATTAGTCTTAAATTGTGAGCTACTTAGACATATGAATTCTGAAAAACATGCGAGGCTGAAATTCACAAATGATCTGCCCGACATGCGTGCATGTACAGAAACAAATTAAACGTCAAAGAAAGTTGGCAACAACAGGGCAATGACAGAGTGACTGAAAGCGCACATAAAAACCGAGAGCGCAGGAGCAAAAAGGTCAGCACAGGAAAAAATAACCAAAACCCCTATACCCCAGAAGACAGGAATGCTAGGTCTAATCGCGTAGGACGAATTTCTCCCCTATCAACGAACACTTTAAAGGGCCTCTCAATAGGTTTGGGCCTTTTGAGCTGACAAGCGTTGTGGTGCACTGGGCACTTTCGAATCATTCCTGTTAAAATTTGCAAAATTACATGTCGCGGAAAAACACTCAATTTCTAGTGAATGCCACTTGCCCTTCTCGCCGCCGTCCGCTCCCAGATCTAGGGTGTGACGTACAGCAAGGAATGGTCCTGTTTTTACGTCGCTCCTTTACGTTGACTTTGGTGAGCTGACGTCACATACGGCACGCTTTTTATCAGAACATCATTAAATGATAGCTATATCAAGAAAAACAGATATAACATGTTCCGTCTCCTGATCATATCCTGCATTTTAAACGGTACCTCATTAAAAGCGGTACACGTGACATTACTCCGCTTGGCACGTGCAATTTGTGTGTTCTCTTGTGTAGCATGAATGAGTAGTTCTTTGGTTTGGGCTAGCTGCTTCGTATAATTTCGAAAGGGAAGCGCAAAGACAAAGGAAAAAGAAACACTGCGCTTTTTTGTCTCTCTCTATTTTTTCCCTGTGTCTTTGCACTGCCCTTTCAAAATCAATATAGTGAATGAAAGCTGAGACAAGTAATAAGGCACGCAAACGGAATCTGGACTTCTTATTTTTATTTTTGTTTTGAATAGCCTCGAGATGCTATTTACTAATCGACCCTCGCTTCGCGTCCGCCTTGGTGCACCAGTCGCTATAGGGTGCTCCACTGCTGAACTGAAGGTTGCGGGTTCGATTCCTGCCGCGACGGACACATCCAAATAGAAACGAAAAAGTAGATGCCTATGAACTGCGCGATGTCAGTGCAGGTTAAAGAACACCAGAAGGGCAAAATTTTTGAAGACTTCCACTATGGCATCCCTCATGCACATATCCTATTTTTTTTACGTAAAACTACACATACTACCACTGCTACTACTACTACTATTATACTAGTACTACTACTACGACTGCTACTACTATTACATTTTGCTTGCGTTCATATTCTCGCCGTTGCTGCATCGTGCTTTTGCAAACCTTGACAACGCTTAGCTTGTATTTGGTGCGTCATCTCTGACCGCACTTTCAGCGGAGTGACGTGTTGTATCGCGGTCACAATACATGATCCTTGCCAGCCTCTCCTAAAGTACACGCACTGACTGATTCATCCCACAGAAACTGGTAATACACAACAGAAAACGCCAAACGACAACATCCATGGCGTACGTCCACATGTAGGCTGGGGCACGGCACGCACGCGGGGCCTTGATTACGCATGTTGATCTTGGTGCGTATGCGTCATGTGATTCTCCAGCCCATATACCGAAGAGAACAGGAAAGGAATGGGGCTCGCGATGGCTACATGAGAAGAGAAGCAAGGGATTCAAGCTTGCTTCTAGCAGCACTGCAATGACTTTTTTTTTTAAATATGTGCCCACTTGGGCAATCGTGGTGCCTAGTGATTCTGATACGGTGCTAAGAACTTCCTTAAAAGTGAGAGTTCTACTGGTGAGGTGTCTCAAAGCAGCGCGTTTTGGCTCAAGCGTGAACTGGTCAAGCGTGAGATGTTTCTGAAAATGCGTTGATGATTACACCCTCAAGCTGCTCTTTACACGTGCATACGCATAAGTCATTGTACCAACTGGCATAAACTAGACTCGCATTAGACGTGCGCCTGGCGCTTTAATAAAAACCGACAAATAAACTTACTTCGCAGATCCTCGTCGACGTACGTCGACAAAGCTGCACGAAAGCATTTCCGTGAAATGTCTCATAGCTACACTTCACGGCCTGCTTCATCTCGGAAAACACGATGTAAGTGGAAGAGAGCGATACCGTTTTCTGTTGTTTTAAGCCAGCGCAGCTTTTTGAAAAACTCGGACGTTGCATTGAACGAGCACCGTAAAACCATCTTGGTCGACTTGGCGCACGCTGAAACGCTCCTCCTTTTCAGTTTGTGTCCTGGCTACGGTTTCGTCTTTGGTCACGGCGAGAATCCGGCTGGAGTCATATGCGCATGCGTACTTGTTTTGAACCTTTTGCACAGTAATAACACCACTATCCATTTGCAAGATCACGTGCAAGGAATGCACCAATTACAGACGCAGATCGCAGAGAAAAAGATGGTAATCAAGAGAGTGAGAAGGACGGCTCTAGAACAATGAGTGACGCTACCTTGGGAACTTGTTTCATCTAGGTACTTTATCTAATTGTGGTTGCACGCACTGGAATCGCTGTGATATGGTTTATAGCCGACGACATATACTGAGCTGAAACACCCTTCTCTACATGATAGTGACCTGAAACTGCACGTGGAGGGAATAAACGAAAGCACCTTGGGGTAAGCTGCATTCTGGCAGTTTTCCGAAGACATGAGTGGGTCTCAAACAGGTTTCACTGCATACTTCGCCCTTTCATGGTGTTTCTTTTTCTATTTCTTTCTTTCCTTCTCTTATACGTTCTTTCTTCGTAATCGCGTAATGCTCCCTCCTCAGTACAGTCTTTCATGTAAGGAATTGAACCTTCATCTGCGTGATTAGCAGTTCCAGCTTTAGTTGCTACAGACAACAACGGCGCTCATGCGTTCGCATTCCGACGACAATGAAACGTGTCAACGTGATTGACAAGTCACTTCCATAACGTATCAGAGAGCCATATCAGGAACAGCTGGTTACCGAAATGCCCCGCTCAAGAAGTCATCGTTTGTAAAATGGTTACTGCAAATACGCATATGACCAGTGCTCTATCGGAGGCCGAATTTCTATACGCTTAAAGCGGCGAGTTTTTCGCGTACGACACTGCGACATGAGACCTGTGAGTTCTCGATTCTTGCTTAGGAGAGCGGGGATTTCGTTAGGAAAAGAACCCACGACAGAAAGGACGCTCACTTCCTACAGAATTTATTCAAAAAAGCTTCACGCCAAGAGACGTTATGCACAGGCGCGCTGACAACAGACACTGTAACAAAAAAGGTTATTACAAATCACCGGCAAACCTGGTAACACTCTAAGATACCTTGAAGGCGGCTACATTTAATCAGTTCAAAACTTAACTGCTGGGAAGGAATTCTATCTCCTTTATTGTCAAGCCAACCAAAGGTGCACTGATGCACGTGTCTGCTGCAATATTAATTACCCGCCTTTAGAACCTCTTTTTCACGCCTGCCTTTTTTTTTTCGAGGAATGATGTCAGCCTCCTCAAATAGTGCCGTGCGATCGCACTTCGTGCAATGGGCAGGAAAGTGCGCCCCGTATTTCTGAGTCTTGGTCGTAGCCGAACGCTATCTCAATCCATAGCTGAGGCATCGGGCCGATCTAAGCTTGTACACAATTGAAATGAGACGTATAGGCCACATCCGTAGCACAAGTAACAAAGGGCGTCCTGTGTTTCTCGTAACACGTTGCTTTCTTCGTCTGTTTGCTGGTAAGAGCACACAAGCGCGAAAGCTTTACAACATTCTTGCTTTAGAAAAGACAACGCATTTTATTTTTTCAATACTTTACTCGTAATCTATCATAGCAGTTATGTCGACCATGAATGCAAATATTGCAATTTTTATTGTATAAACATCGGGGAAGTTGCCATAGCCGCTCGAGAGAACTTAGTTAACTAACGTTGATTTCATACATACCCGGGTCGGCGTTCACCCATAAAGCTACAGCTGCTTCCAATGAACGAGAAAATGATACTAGCAAGAAACTATTCTTAGGACAACAACCATATTAAACTGAAGCACGTATGGTTTCCTCATTCTACCCTAAACTCACACTATGGACCCCCTTTATCCATTTTCGGTGCTGTACTTCAACTTCACGGAAAATCCAACATGGCTGAAGTTAAAAAAAAATCCTGGAGGTGCTGCGTCGACCAATGTAAAAGTAAAAAAGCACAGAAAAAGGACATTTTGGATCCGCTGATTTCACTGTGAACAAGATTTGCGTGTGGGAACCAAAACGTCCTTTTTCTGCGTTTTTTTTTCTTTTTAAATTTTACTTTGGTCAGCGCAGTGCCTCCAGGTTTTTTTCACCTTCATCCATGTATCATCCCAACCAGACGGGCTTCCGTAAAGCTTTCAAAGTCCAACATGTACAATGGGACGCCTCGGTGCATCAACTGACATTCCAGCTACAGTTTTTGGATTCAAGCAAGTATTTCATGTACGAATACGAAAGCTCCTCACGCTTCGATTTGAAAATGTTTGAGTGCTCACACGAGCGTTGGTCCTATTTTCATGGTTCCTTAGAAGCAGCCACGAGTGTGTGCGAATCGCACTTCGTCGATAAACACGGCAAACTTACAAGCGCAATCTTCGTCTCTCAGTTGGCATTTTACTTTATGAGCCAAACGCTACTTTGATGCCGATAGCGCATTTGACTGTCGTCTGCGGTTCAGCATGAGTTCCAGAATAAAAGATACCCCAAGAACTTTCCCAAGCGTGGCAGCAAGTTTAATACCGTCCACGTCGCAGAGTGAAGTTCTGAAGCGTCTAAATTGAACCTATACTTGAAAGCCCGACTTTTCACGCAGGTGACAAACTCGTGAAGTCTAAAAAAACAGGGCCGATAAAGGGATGAACTCGACAGCAAAAGCTCATCCGAATATATATATATATATATATATATATATATATATATATATATATATATATATATATATATATATATATATATATATATACTTCCGTATAAACACAGTATTCACCAACGTTTGAACAAGAGGGCCTGCCTTCATAAGGTAGCACTCTGCACTCTGACGAAGGCAGGCCCCCCTGCCGAAACGCTGGAAAAAATTGTGTTTTCATATATTTGTCGTCTTTTTCACCTTCATTTCTTACCATAACCATTAAATATCTTTCGCGCGCGCACGCACACACACACACACACAGAGAGAGAGAGAGAGAAAAGCTGCGATTTCACCCAAGGGGAAGCAAGGAATTCGACGGGAACAACTCACTCATACAGTTTTGTGCACCTTTTTTTGGCGCTTTATTAGAAGTAAAACCAAACTAAACTGTACAAGAAGGCAGCAGCCACAGCACCCGTACGCCTGTACTTTGCGCAAGTCTTCATTCGGATTTATTTCCCTTCAAACGACTGTAATTGCACAAGCGCAGTTCTACTGCCGTCAAAATAGTCCATCTATTCGTGGGCTTTTTAAAGCAACACGGATCGCCAGTGATATCTGAGAAGTACTGAGCAATTGCAACCGCATGCGTGTCACCAGCACGGGCTCGCGTTCCTTGTCGTTGCTTCCTGTCTTCGCGTTCGCAGACGATTCACTGCTCAAGCGTAATTGTGTTTCCCTGGAAACATTGTTCTTCACTCGTAGTTCCTTTTATTCATTTAAGAGAACGTGCTGCGATGTCCCAACCACACGCTAACTTGGTAAACAGCGAGATTCAGTTTTTTTTTCTTTTTTGTTCTTTCCTTTTCCTTTTCTTTCTTTCTTTCTTTCTTCCTCTTTCTTTCTTTCTCTTTCTTTCTTCGCCACTACACATGAAGCTTTGAAGGTTCACGCGTCTGCTTTTCGTCGAGCATGGGCGCGTATGCACGGGAAAATATCTCACACCATAATTGTGTAGAAGATTGAATCCTGTGCAATAGTGGCACTGCAATCGTTTCTGACAGCCGGTGACCAATGGAGAAAGATAGATTCGCTTTCAAGCGGCGCGTTTCGTTAAGTGAGCCAATGTTACGAAGAAAACGACTTCCAGGAACGAACCTAGTTGGTTAAAAGTGATATGCACGTCGGTTTCTGCTTACCGGGCTTTACATATGCCGGCACGTGTATGCATACATCTGCGATAAAGACGGACGCGTTTTCAAGTCAGTATCCACGAAAGAGCACTAACGAAAGAATAAATAAAAAAACGCCACACTAAAGAAGGCTGACTGGGTTATATCGAAGTGAATTTTTTGTGGTAGAACAGCAATGGCATCCAAAGAAGTGCCGAAACGTCAAGAGCTGCAGCGTCGACCTTCCTATTTATGCATTGTTCAACTGCTAGTTCAACTGGCTACACAATTTATCCTGGTAACCAAGCAGGCAAGCTTGGTTATGTGCTGAGTGTGCCACCCGTCTTTTACGGTCACTGGTGAAGAAAAAGGCAGCGTCTCCAGCGCGAAATGAAAGTGACGTCACATTTAACAATTATATATACAGCCTGAATCTATTTAAATGTATTATTTACTATTGTATATCTTGTTAAACCTACAAAAATGTTACTAAAGAAATGTCTGACGACTCAGTTAACGTATATTTCTTAAACACATATAACAAGCATTTTGAATCTAGAGGGCGCCATGGTGCGCTGAGGCGTAAGGTCCCTAGATGAAACAAGGTAGCGTCACTCATTGTTCTCGAGCCGTCCTCCTCACTCTCTCGATTACTCCTCTTTTTCTCTGAAATCCGCGTCTGTAATTGATGCATTACTTGCACGTGATCTTGCAAATGGCTGTTGGTGTTATTTATTATTATGCAAAAGGTTCAAAACGAGTACGCATGCGCATATGGCTCCAGCCGGATTCTCGCCGTGACCAAAGACAAAATCGTAGCCAGAACATAAACTGAAGAAGAGGAGCGTTTCGGTGTGCGCTAAGTCGACCAAGATTGCTTCGCCATGCTCGTTCAATGCAACATCTGCGTTTTTCAGCAATGCTGCGTTGCCGTAAACAACAGAAAATGGTTTCGCTCTCTTCAACTTACCTCGTGCTTTCCGAGATGAAGCGCACCATGAAGTGCAACTATGAACCATTTCACGCTAATGCTTTCGTGCAACTCCGTCAACGTATGTCGACGCGGATCTGCGAAGCGAGTTCACTTGTCGGTTTTTATTGAAACGCCAGGCGCGCATCTAATGCGTGTCTAGTGCATGCCAGTTGGTACAAATACATGTGGGTATGCACGTATACAGAGCAGCTGTAGGTTGTAATCAACGCACCTTCAGAAACATTTCACTCTTGACCAGTTCCCCCTTGAGCCGAAACGCGCTGCTTCGAGACACCTCACCTGTAGAACTCTCACTTTTCAGGAAGTTCCCAGCACCGCATCAGAATCACTTGGCATCACGATTGTCCAAATGGGCACATTTAAAAAAACGTCATCGCAGTGCTGCTGGACGAGTGTTCGTACCAGTCTGGTTGTAGTTTTTTTTCTTGCGTGTGCACAAGCTGGTTGTAATCAATCGTCACAACGTCACGCCCTGTGGCTACTTACTGGATCCAGCAAGAAGCACGTTCACTGTGTCACAGCACGAACAAAACACAATCGGAGAAGTGGACTAGTTAGAACTGGACGAAATACCGCGGCCGTGGAACTAAAATGTACTACGCGAGACGCCATGGCTAGTGGTGTAAAGTATACAACTGCACAACGTTGCCGGTTGAGTAACGCACATCCCGCTTGCTCTTGTGTTGTGCCGTTTATGTTCATAGGGGTAACTGTTTATTCTACGTCTTATTTCATTCCATTTTGTTTCATTTACATCTATTCACCGTAGCAACGGAACCCAAACATTCACTTTTTGATGAAAGTTTTGAACCTTCTAGGGGGTGTTTCACGCAAATAAGCGAGGAGGAAAAGGGAGGTTGTCGCTACCTTGGAAACTTGTTTCATCTAGGGACCTTACTGAGGCGTTGAACGTTGTTTCCTTCCTCTGTGGTTACAAAGATTGTAGCTGCGATGTGTGGTGGCAGCAACTTTATTGAAAAATCCGGCAAACTCGTGGCCTGGGACTAGGTCACCACTGAGAGCCAGAGATCCTGTCTCCTCCCCGCCTCACAGGCTTGCTGGATGGTCCACAGTTGATCCTGGAGGTTGGAGCTGCGCAGCGCGGCCGCCCACCGCGCCGCAGTTTCAATAGGGCGTGTGCGCCATAAAGTTTCTAAATATGAAGTGCGGATTATTGCTGTTAGGCATACCGCATTTTCTAGATCGCCATGTCTAAATGTGGTGTTGTCGAAGGTGTAAGTGTCTGGGTTGGTTCGTGGGCTCTCAAGCACAGACAAGATCAATGAAAAAAAATTATGCACAACACGATTAAAGCGCAAATACATACACTTTCAATGCATAGCCGAATAGTACAACATGGTTACGATCTTTCTGACCTCCAGTCCTTACATTCCCATAGCCTGCAAGTATCTATACATTCCCTTACTTATTCGGTGAATATCGCTCGGAGACGACACTCACGGCGCCAATGACCGCGTAGTCGACGCATGCTTGAAGCAAGAGAGAAAGGCGCCCTGACTCATCCGGCTCAAGAAGGCTGCGATGCACGATGACTCCGCGTAGCGCCGACACCACGCCACCGTCGGTTGTGCCGGATCGCAACCTACAAGTGGTACCAAGGTCACGTCCTCAGCATGCGGTTGTGCCGGACCCCAGCAAACTCTGCACCGCGGACCGGCTCTGTATCTGGTTGGTCTCGGACACCACCTGGCCCACGATCAGCCGCTCGTTCTGGCCCGCTCGCACGTTCACCATAGAAACGCGCCACAAGGCCCGGTCTAGAATCCACCATTCGCCGCAGCAAGCGCCAGGCTCGGCCAGGCTGGTCCGATAGCCCTGAATCGTTCCGTTGCTTCCTCGGAACGAGTGTGCTGGTTATAGTTTTGTGGTAACGCACGCTCTGCCAGCCGACGTCCTTGTCTTGTCTTGTCTTGTCGCCTAGGATATGCTCACGCGCTTCACGCTCGCCCTTCGCGCGCGCACTCCGCCGTCTTCGTTTGCGTCACCACTTCCGGTTTGCAATTTCAGTTTCGGTTTCCCTATCGGTCTGTTACTGCACCCCCCCCCCTCTATTGTTGTACACACTTATCACGCAGTTCCCGAATATAGCACACAAGTTACAATATATTTATATGTGCCCAGATGCAAAAAAGTATAACCGATATCATACCCAAGCATGATAAAAAGAGTGCGTACAACGGCAATGTCACTGCGCGGTAAAAGCCGCACGACTCATAGTCAGCACCAACGTTGTCCACACCATCTATGTCTTCTACGTGGAAGTCATATTTCATAGGATGGAGGTTCCACCGTAGGATTCGCTGATTTGGGTGTTTAGCTGACTGAATGTATGTCAGTGGCTGATGGTCGCACTGCTATGTGAACGGCTTGCCATACAGGAATGGATGAATGAAACCACGTTTGTTCCACTTTATTCACGCCGAGGGCACTGCGGTGGACAGGGACAGGGCACTAGAGCAAATGGAAGGGGTATACCTGTCTCCGTTTTATTAACGGACGTCATGGAGGCAGCTAAGTGATGGCTTGAATCTTGAATGGTTTCAATCTTGTGTCGTCGCGGAGCCGGTCGCCGACCGTTGGCGCGGACAGGTCCGGGAGGAAAATGTGATATTTAAGAACAGCCCACACTCTTTCAACTGTAAGGTAAGCTGCTTCGCGTGGCAGTAATTTGCGGCTTGCTCAGGGAAACTGGGTGCAGACGACCCACGTGCTCATGGAGTAATACTGCCCCCAGGCTCCGCCAAGATGCAAGTCTGGAGATTTCAGCACAGGCTGCGTGGGCATTAGTTTTTGCGCGTCTCGAAAGGATTTTTCGTGTTCTTCACCCATACGAACTTCTTAGGGGGGGGGGGGGCTATTTTCGTAAGCTATGTCAGTGCAAAGGTAAGCTCAGCGTAACTAGGCACGAAGTCGCGATGGTAACCTGAGAGGCCCAGAAAAGCTTTCAATTCCTTTTGATCATTGGTGATTCCGCTGCTTGGATCTTGTCAGTAACGCTATTGGTTGTCTGTGGCACCCCTTGCCCAACAATGTGACCCCAAGAAAATCGGTAGTAGGACAGCCGATCTCACAGTTTCCTTGCTGCCGAGTACCTCCTTTTGCTTGTTGCAAAGGGCAAGGCCGATTATGAAATAAATGTTTTTGCACAGTTCACGTGTGAATGTCCAAATGCACATGACCCCAGTGCAGCTGCGAAGTGTTTTTACGAAGCCCGTGATCTACAAAGGCCAAAGCCACTGCATTGAAGGCTGATTTGCTAAGTGCGAACACGTACGGTTGTTCTCATCCGTTGCTAGGTCAATGTTCCCGTGCTGTCACAGTCCGTGCGTGTTATTCAGCAAGCAAACAAACTGTTCGGCCCAGTGGGCTAACGCTGTCGGCACTTGCCCTTGGGCATCGTTCATCAAGTGCTGATCGCCGAAAGCATTACGGCGGTACGTCCGTATCTTGAAGCGGCCTGCCGATTACCTCGTAAATTGGCGATGGTACGCAGAGTGGCATAAAAAAGTTTTTTTGTTGCATACACAGCATAGCTACGGTGCAGTGGACCTTTGTCACCAGAAATGGGATAAACCATGAAAATTAACATTCCTGATGCCTGTGCAGGAAAAATCGATGCAGCCAGCTGAATTTCGATTTAGCGTGTACTCCTTCGTCTCGCCGATGAAGACCATTGATTCACAAAACAGTTTATCATAATAGTATCCACGATTCTGTGATGGTCATCAAACATTCAATATGAAAGAGCCTGTAGACAGGACCACCAGCAGCGCAGCAGCAGCAAGTCTGGCTGGCGGGTGGCTGATGAGGAGACACACTGAAAGTCGCTTCGTGGAGTCGTCGCATGCTGACTTGGCGAAGTCATGGCCAATTCAAACTTTTCAAACGAAGCGCCTAACCGGGTAAGAGCATGACGTCACTTCCATGCGGCGCAGCAGACGTTCCTGCGTGGATGTGGCTCGTGCGCCGCGCGGTGCAGCAGCTTCTGCTGAAGAAAACTTGCCTATGTAATGACTGCTGCACAGAAAAAAAAACAAAATTGGGGGACCCTCGGGATTCGCCTTTTAGACTTGAACGCGATAGCGAAATACGGCCCTTAGTGCACCCTTAAACCGCTAAATGCATACTTACTCATATGTTTTGTTACATAAACACGCACACAAATACGCACACAGTAGATTGTACCAGCGCGCGCTATTATCGCCGAATGGGTTCGTTTTCGTCGTGACACCTGTCGAACAAAATGCGTTAAAGAAGCCCTGAAACACTTTTTCAAGTAACCATGCAATGAATTCACTAGAAGAGCTTATTGCCTCACGAATTCAGCACTGCAATAATTTTAAGAATCTGTCCAGTGCGAGTGGAGTTGCAAAGATTTGTCGCATGCTGCAATTGCATTATCTCTTCTCTCGTCCCGATCAAAGCCCTGGAAGCTAAGGTGGAGGTGTGGCAGGGCAAAGAAACTACCGCGCCTCGTGACCTTGAACACTTTTTTTCTGTGAATGCGCGGCTTCTCAGTGTGATCGCGCGTGCACGCTTGGACAAGTAGCGGCCTCCCGCGGCTATCTCAGCAACTTCATTTTTGGGTCACAGACGCACAGACGATTTTTCGCTCACAACCAACGGGGCCGACGCCGGTGGCGGGTTGCTATCACGTTAAAAGTGGAAGCCGAGAACATTCTGCGACCATTTTTTTGTTTTCTGTAACAGGATAGCCGTTGCAGACCGGCGTCAGTCTGTAGTCTGTGAGAAAAAATACTGTCATCATCATCACCATGAACATGTACGCACTCTTCGTCCTCTTCTTCTTCTACGGCTTCGCAACCAGCACAAGTACGGCGATTTCTCCGGCGCACGATTCTGACATTTCTGATGAATGAAAGAACTAATACAGAATACAGACACAGAGGGAGAGAGGAGAAAAGAAAAAAAAAACAGATAGGAAGAAAGAGAAATTTCTGGCGAAAGAAAATTTTGATGAAGTGGTATTCAGATAATCTCGGCAACGATCTGAAGGCGAGCGTCGTGACTCCTCGGCTGTCCACACATGCTAGCAGAGCATATCATAGTCTTTGATGGGAAAATATTCAGACTGAGAAAGAAGGCGGCGAATGAAATGGAATGTGAGGACAGATGTTAGAGCGTAAACGAGGAAAACAAGAGGAGATAAAGTGAAGCGTGTTATAGAAAGAAATAAATAAAAAAATAGTCGCAAGAGAGCTACGAAGGAGGGAACAAGATAAATTGAAAAACGAAAATTCGGCAGATCCAATGTACCTGGGAGCGTCTCTCATAATCATATGGTGGTTTTGGGACGTTAAATCCCACATATCAATCAATCCCATGTACCTGGGAATCGACGTCGTGCGAAGCATGCGGAGGGAAGCTGACCGTGTTACAATTTTTTTTATTGAGAGACACGTCATGAAACGACGCAAAATATATGTACAAATGTTGCACGCACAGACATATGCTGAAGAGTTGCAGAGTTGCAGACGTTTATATAACGACTTGTTTGCACTTGCGCAACTTTGACAACTGGGACGTGCGTATTAGCAGCATAAGAAGCTGATATGAAGCGCAGATGCTCGCGAGGATGCTGGCCGTGGACATTGCTACATAAATGAACTTCGGCGCATGACAACACACCAAAATTAACGTTAACCCGACGTGATGGCTGTATCAAAGGAGTAGATATGTAATGTTTATAAAATTGGGTAGGCAGCACTGCAACCACTGTTGACGTTTCACGAAGATTAGTCTATATTTGAAGAGTAGTTCCGAGACCTGGCGTAGCTCTGTGGCAGAATGCTTCATTGCCACGCTGAATGCTTCAGTTCAATTCCAGGTGGGACCCTGACATTTATTCTTTCCATTCGTCGGGTCGACGGTACCTATGTCAGGTGTTTCATAACGCTCGCGCGTTAAAATTACCCATGTGTGTTCTCATCGTTTCTGGGTAGATGCTAAGTGTCAAATTTTCGTGGCACATACCCGCTTACCAGCGGCACATACCCACCCGTAGGTATGTACCACTGTCTGGCGTAAAGTGTCTAACGACGTACGCGACGGGATTGTGACATTACTCATGTCTTGACCAGCGCGTCATAATCGTCCAACCATCTTACCCTTCCATGCTAATTTTGGTTCACGCCAAGTTAAGGGGGTGACCATGAGAGCACCCAAACGAAAATGGCTAGATAGATAGATAGATAGATAGATAGATAGATAGATAGATAGATAGATAGATAGATAGATAGATAGATAGATAGATAGATAGATAGATAGATAGATAGATAGATAGATAGATGGATAGATACCAAAAGAGCTTGCCAAAAAAGCATGCCAAAAGAGATGCCAAAAAAAGAACAAGACACTCGGCAACACGCTGATGCAGTTGCGTAGCCAGGGGGTGGCCCACGAGCCCCGTGCCCCCCCCACCACCCTTCCTCCTCCTCCTCGAAATGTTCTTTTTTCGTTTTGGTATGTAGGAGAAATGGCATTTCAAGTGAGTTCCCCTACCCTGAAATCAAGAAGGTGCCCCCCCCCCCCTTCGTTACGAAAATAATTTCTGCTTAGGCCCGTCATTGCTGAGCTCCTCCCTGTTGCATTCTATACGTCGGTCTTTATGGAGGCGAGACAGTTTCATAATACTGTAATAGTACCCGGTTTGTGACTTCAGACCTTAACAATTATTATATACAGTGGCGCCCAAATATGGGTTCGTATTAGCAAACCTTGATGCGGGACGTGCGATGTGCCATGCGCTTGCGAATATGGCAGCACCCCGGTAATTAGCCGTGTGACTAACGCGGTGAGCCGAGAAACCGACGCAGCATGCCGCAAATATGTGCGCGACGCGAAACCCGTGCTAAGGCACGCAGTTTCTTAATGAGCTTAATGGCCAAGACGCGCTCTGATGAATCTCCGCCACGTACTGCCTGCTTTCTCGTCACGCTCAAAGCAACGGAGACTCACTGGGTGGGTAGTTGCATTCCTGATTTCAAAAAAATGCGGATGCAGTTGAAGAATCTCGCTTCCCAATGCAACTAACTTTCCTACCCGTCGTGCAAGCTTAGCAGGCAATATGTCGTGCGCTGGTAAGCTGGAGAAGGCGGTTATGATTTGTGGTGATGGCAGTTAAGGTTTACTCCAGGCGCATTTAGACGGGGGCCAAATGTAAGAAAACTGCTTCACTTAAACTTGGGTGCCCGTGAAGGAATTAAAGTAATCCCACCATAATTGTGGCACAACGAAACTGCAGATCACAAAAAAAACTAAAGAAGCAACTAGCTTGCCTGCTAAATCGCTGTACGCCAAGCAGAGCTGATTGATAATTTTGTTATTGAGAAGCTTGAGTTGTTGTTGTTGTTTAGTTGCAGTTGTTGTTTAGTTGCAGTTGCTTAGTTGCTTAGTTGCTTAGTTGCTTAGTTGCTTAGTTGCTTAGTTGCTTAGTTGCTTAGTTGCTTAGTTGCTTAGTTGCTTAGTTGCTTAGTTGCTTAGTTGCTTAGTTGCTTAGTTGCTTAGTTGCTTAGTTGCTTAGTTGCTTAGTTGCTTAGTTGCTTAGTTGCTTAGTTGCTTAGTTGCTTAGTTGCTTAGTTGCTTAGTTGCTTAGTTGCTTAGTTGCTTAGTTGCTTAGTTGCTTAGTTGCTTAGTTGCTTAGTTGCTTAGTTGCTTAGTTGCTTAGTTGCTTAGTTGCTTAGTTGCTTAGTTGCTTAGTTGCTTAGTTGCTTAGTTGCTTAGTTGCTTAGTTGCTTAGTTGCTTAGTTGCTTAGTTGCTTAGTTGCTTAGTTGCTTAGTTGCTTAGTTGCTTAGTTGCTTAGTTGCTTAGTTGCTTAGTTGCTTAGTTGCTTAGTTGCTTAGTTGCTTAGTTGCTTAGTTGCTTAGTTGCTTAGTTGCTTAGTTGCTTAGTTGCTTAGTTGCTTAGTTGCTTAGTTGCTTAGTTGCTTAGTTGCTTAGTTGCTTAGTTGCTTAGTTGCTTAGTTGCTTAGTTGCTTAGTTGCTTAGTTGCTTAGTTGCTTAGTTGCTTAGTTGCTTAGTTGCTTAGTTGCTTAGTTGCTTAGTTGCTTAGTTGCTTAGTTGCTTAGTTGCTTAGTTGCTTAGTTGCTTAGTTGCTTAGTTGCTTAGTTGCTTAGTTGCTTAGTTGCTTAGTTGCTTAGTTGCTTAGTTGCTTAGTTGCTTAGTTGCTTAGTTGCTTAGTTGCTTAGTTGCTTAGTTGCTTAGTTGCTTAGTTGCTTAGTTGCTTAGTTGCTTAGTTGCTTAGTTGCTTAGTTGCTTAGTTGCTTAGTTGCTTAGTTGCTTAGTTGCTTAGTTGCTTAGTTGCTTAGTTGCTTAGTTGCTTAGTTGCTTAGTTGCTTAGTTGCTTAGTTGCTTAGTTGCTTAGTTGCTTAGTTGCTTAGTTGCTTAGTTGCTTAGTTGCTTAGTTGCTTAGTTGCTTAGTTGCTTAGTTGCTTAGTTGCTTAGTTGCTTAGTTGCTTAGTTGCTTAGTTGCTTAGTTGCTTAGTTGCTTAGTTGCTTAGTTGCTTAGTTGCTTAGTTGCTTAGTTGCTTAGTTGCTTAGTTGCTTAGTTGCTTAGTTGCTTAGTTGCTTAGTTGCTTAGTTGCTTAGTTGCTTAGTTGCTTAGTTGCTTAGTTGCTTAGTTGCTTAGTTGCTTAGTTGCTTAGTTGCTTAGTTGCTTAGTTGCTTAGTTGCTTAGTTGCTTAGTTGCTTAGTTGCTTAGTTGCTTAGTTGCTTAGTTGCTTAGTTGCTTAGTTGCTTAGTTGCTTAGTTGCTTAGTTGCTTAGTTGCTTAGTTGCTTAGTTGCTTAGTTGCTTAGTTGCTTAGTTGCTTAGTTGCTTAGTTGCTTAGCTGCTTAGCTGCTTAGCTGCTTAGCTGCTTAGCTGCTTAGCTGCTTAGCTGCTTAGCTGCTTAGCTGCTTAGCTGCTTAGCTGCTTAGCTGCTTAGCTGCTTAGCTGCTTAGCTGCTTAGCTGCTTAGCTGCTTAGCTGCTTAGCTGCTTAGCTGCTTAGCTGCTTAGCTGCTTAGCTGCTTAGCTGCTTAGCTGCTTAGCTGCTTAGCTGCTTAGCTGCTTAGCTGCTTAGCTGCTTAGTTGCTTAGTTGCTTAGTTGCTTAGTTGCTTAGTTGCTTAGTTGCTTAGTTGCTTAGTTGCTTAGTTGCTTAGTTGCTTAGTTGCTTAGTTGCTTAGTTGCTTAGTTGCTTAGTTGCTTAGTTGCTTAGTTGCTTAGTTGCTTAGTTGCTTAGTTGCTTAGTTGCTTAGTTGCTTAGTTGCTTAGTTGCTTAGTTGCTTAGTTGCTTAGTTGCTTAGTTGCTTAGTTGCTTAGTTGCTTAGTTGCTTAGTTGCTTAGTTGCTTAGTTGCTTAGTTGCTTAGTTGCTTAGTTGCTTAGTTGCTTAGTTGCTTAGTTGCTTAGTTGCTTAGTTGCTTAGTTGCTTAGTTGCTTAGTTGCTTAGTTGCTTAGTTGCTTAGTTGCTTAGTTGCTTAGTTGCTTAGTTGCTTAGTTGCTTAGTTGCTTAGTTGCTTAGTTGCTTAGTTGCTTAGTTGCTTAGTTGCTTAGTTGCTTAGTTGCTTAGTTGCTTAGTTGCTTAGTTGCTTAGTTGCTTAGTTGCTTAGTTGCTTAGTTGCTTAGTTGCTTAGTTGCTTAGTTGCTTAGTTGCTTAGTTGCTTAGTTGCTTAGTTGCTTAGTTGCTTAGTTGCTTAGTTGCTTAGTTGCTTAGTTGCTTAGTTGCTTAGTTGCTTAGTTGCTTAGTTGCTTAGTTGCAGTTGCAGTTGCAGTTGCAGTTGCAGTTGCAGTTGCAGTTGCAGTTGTAGTTGTAGTTGCAGTTGCAGTTGCAGTTGCAGTTGCAGTTGCAGTTGCAGTTGCAGTTGTAGTTGTAGTTGTAGTTGTAGTTGCAGTTGCAGTTGCAGTTGCAGTTGTAGTTGTAGTTGTAGTTGTAGTTGTAGTTGTAGTTGCAGTTGCAGTTGCAGTTGTTGTTGTTGTTGTTCGCGAGCACTGATGAAACAGTGAAGCTGGTGGCATGACTACCCAAAAGCCTAATCATTCCTCTACAGCATGCAGAATACTTTCACAAGGAGCAGACGGCCGTCCTCGAAGCAGACTGCAGGTTATGCGGATACCTGGCCACTGTGGAGCCAGAGCCAACGAGCTAGCTAATACCTCTACCCGAGCTCTCTTAGCCCGGAGTGTAGGGAGAGCCCTTCCAGATCAGACGGCCCACCTGACTGCATACACTGAATTATTACAAAACCAAAAACTTGGGCGGAGAACACATACCCTACCGCATCCTCAAATCAGTAAAGTCGCCCAGGTAGCCCGGCGCTGCTTACGAACGTTATTGTATCCGAACCCTTACGTGCTCTCCAAAATCGACCTTGACAAGTACCCCTCATCTATAGCACAAGCATGCAACGCTATATTCTATAAACACACTCTTATCAGGTGGCATGCATGGGAGTGCCAGAGAAACACATCCAAAACAAATACATTTAAGGACTACAGTAGAGATGGGTGGGAGGCAGTCCTGTCCAGTTCGGATAGAGCAGTCCAAGAGGGTCCCCGCAAGGACGGTGGTGCAAGCAAAAGGGGTCCCGGACTAGGGACTCAACCCATTCATCGATAGATATATTAAAGTTTTTCATACCATTCATTCCTGATTCAGTCTAACGCATTTGTTTGTTTTGCAAGTCTCTCAGATATGTTGTATCACTGCTTTTCGATAAACGCTCTTCGTTAAGCTTTGAGCTGGTGGTATAGTTTTATTACATCTTGACTATACCACTCTCATACAGAGGTTCCAATAAACACTCCAATATGTTGTATCACAGACTCTATTGTAAACTATTTGTTAAGCTTTAGAGTGACAGGGTTAATGGTCAAGTTTTAGGGTTGTTTCGGGGACCATTTTTCATCAACACAAAGCGTCATGTGATAGTGGTGTGGCTATGGTGACCCGCACGTCATTTGTTGGCCTTACTGCTTCCTTCTTCAATTTTAATGGAAGTTGTGTGTAATAGCCCATTTCTGTGGCACATACGCGTTTATGATGATAGTTTTTGTTTTGTGAGAAGCTGCAATACCCATGAGTTGGGCTAAGTATTGTTTTCTTGATCTTTAGTGGACCTGTCTTGAGCAATGGGATTTGAACAATGTCTCTGCGGCGTATACGCTTTCATGATGACAATGACCGTTACCAAGAATCGCGAACGTGAAAAGTGCGACCAAGGACAACTTCACAGTTAAAAATAACAGATGAAAACAGGTGAACCTTCGTCGAGCTACTTACGATAATACTTACGTCCAAAGACCACCTCATCCACCGTTCAATTCTCTAAAAAAAAACCCGCGTGGTCAGATTTTATATAATAATGTCGCGGCTTGTAAGGAGAAACCCCTGAGGATAAATTATGAACTAGCAACTAACTTTCTTCTAAAGGCACCGTAGTGCTCCAACGGTGATAATCGAACCCACAAGCTTTTATAATCGAGATAATCGTTCCTGCGAGAATTCAAACGTGGGAGTGTCAGTCGGCGCCACCAGTAGCCATGGCGGCGACTGTGGTACACTCTTTATGTGCCTGTTTGGCGTCACGTAGCACGTGAACTTATTACGAGCTGGCAGCTGACCAATAGCCTCGTATACAACCTAAATGCACCGAATTCACATATAACCCCAATAAAGTGGTTTGGGGGGGGGGGGGGGGAGATAGCTGCCATGGTAGCTCAGTGGTAGAGCATCGAACGTGTTATTCGAAGGTCGCAGGTTCGGTTCCTGCTCATGGCAAGTTATCTTTCCACCCGCCTACCAACTTTTCTTTCTTCACATTTACATTACGATTCGGTCTAATAACTTCCGCTATACTTTCCTTGCCATTATTGTTTCCTTGCCATATATATATATATATATATATATATATATATATATATATATATATATATATATATATTCGTGTGTGTGTATATCTGGGACGAACTGCAGGTGCAGAGGCCTTTGTAAGGTGTTTGAAACGCATTTTGCTTCTGTGTAATTTTTCTTGCATATCAAAAATACACTAAAATAGTGGTTACTACTACTACTACTACTACTGCTACTACTACAAATATTTCGCGTTCTCTCTCTCTAGCCTTTCGAGGAGTGTTTAACACATATGCGGGAACGTCCTCTCTCCTCACATCCATTTCAGCCTTTAATTAAAGCAACACCTAATCTAGATTGCTCGACCTGCTCTGGCGCTGGAATCCTGGCGTAGCAAGCTCCATTAGCATAATACGTTACAATTGCCTACATTCCCGTGCAAATGAGTTCCAGGTAGTTTAACTTTCAGGTTTCGTTAAATTATGTCGAGACTAAGAAGTTTATTATAAGTGCGCCAGTGGTTAGAGAAGCAAAAAAACTAAGTTATCATTTACAGCTAATTAATTTTGCATGTTATCGAATAAGTACACGCTTCGAGTGTTTTCGTTGAACTTTTTTTTGTTTTAAGAACCACTCACCGACAGATGCAGGCGCCGCTCGTTGTTTTGTTGTTCTATTGGGTGTACGGCAATACCCATTCAAGCCTGCAGTACTTCAGTAAAGTTCAAACAATTTTACCAGGCAGGAGCGATAATAAATTAATTTACAAGTTTTTTACCTGCTAAAAGCCCCGATGATTTTACAAAGCACTCAATAGCGAAGTGCTCGATCATAATTAACTTTGCCCACCTGGGGATGCTGTAACGGCAACTTGGAATTGAATGCATGTTTTCTTCTTGTTGGTATGCCTGCGTTTTGCGTCCATTGAAATATTGCAGCCGAGGAAAGGATTCAAATATGCGTTATTGAACATGTTAGAAGCGAGCTGGATATATATCATATTGAAAAACTTCGAGGGTCGAAGTAAATACTTACGATGCAAGACGTCTATTTCCATCGGCATGAGCGAAAAAAAAAAGAATAGAAACAGTCATGGTTTGATTGCGGCCTTGTGACGTGTAAAAGCTTACACTATTCAGATAAGTATACATCACCTAAATATGAAAACTGTGCCTCGAGTCTTTGTAGATACACAAGCAATCTGGTTTGGCATAAGGGACTGAAATATGTTTCTATCATTGCTTTTTTCCTTGGGACATCATCGCATAGTGCGACGACGCAATATATGCGGGCGGCAATCGTCTGCACTGAAAAAAAAATAAAAGTAGGGAGCAGCTAACTCTACGGCGACATCAGCTAAGCCTATCGTGGGGATGGCAGTAGGCCTTTTGCCAAACCCCTAGAGCACCGTTTTCCGTAACGACATTTTGAAGTGCGTCGCGCATGTCCCGATAACGACAAAGGAAGGAACGCAGTAAATCCAAACACCTTCACAGTGTCGCAGAGATAAGAACCCAATGACATGAAAAGAAAGCCGCCGTGAAAGCCAGAGGTCGCTGTCGTGAAGAGATTGCCCGTGATGATCGTTACGATGTCGCTACACCGAAGCAAGCGAATAACAACGTGAAGCCTTCTTGAGCCAGGCCTCGAGAGCTGGTAATTTCCAAAAGGTGCTAACAGTACTGCGACCGGTCTTATCGCGTGCTGTCAATGCAATTTTTGTTGTTATATTTGTTTTGCGTAAGACGGCGTGGGATTTCAGCATTGCTTCTTATCATTCCGGTAAGCCCCGGGAAAAGAGCTTTTTTCTACGAGAAACTCTTCGAGCCAGAATTCCGTTGCACATTTTCTTTTTACTTTATCGCCAGACACTGTACTTCGGCCGAGGATTTAATTCAGCGTGGATTAGGAACTTTCACAAGAGAGAGATAGAGATAGTGAAGCATAGTGATGTTATCTTTCGTGCTCGATCTACTGATAATTAGAAGAGGCTTAACCAACACTCGCTGAAAAAACTTGAACAAGAGAACAAATTGAAGCGGGAAAAAAGTGCCTGCTCTAGTATAAACTAGTTTGTCGCAGTGTATGCGCATTCACAGTCAACTTTCTTTCTTCAAGACTGCAGAAGACACTACGACAAGGTATGCATGTACGGCTAATATTTATTTATTCATTTGATTTGACACCCAGATACACAAGGACACCGAGGAAAGAGAGAGAAAGCAAGCTGGCAACTGCCACCTGGAGGGGCACAATGTCTGCTCACTTTTTCGGGAGGTGGGAAGAAACAGAGGAAACAAAGACTAGAGGGAAGAAAGAGGAAAGAACATGAGGAATTGAAAAAAAATGACAAAAACTTCGACGAGTATGAATATGAGGAATTGAAAAAAAATGACAAAAACTTCGACGAGTATGAATAAAAAAGCATAAATAAAAAAACAAAAAAACGTCCATAAACGGGTGGCCTGGTTCGTTTGGTTCATAAATGTAAGGAGAGCTCGGTGGGCCTGGTCGCATTGGGAAGCACAAGCGCTCGGAAAAAGGTAGTCGTCTAGCGTCGCGCACTTAAGTTCTAGGAATTTATATTCCTTAATCAGCAAAGACCGCTGCGTAGCAAATGTGGGACAGTGCACTACGAGATGATGCTCAAGTGTTTCGCAGGAGCCACAAGCTGTGCACAACGGACTGTCCACGCGCCCTTGACGTTGTAATCGTTCACGCACCAGCACAGAGCTCATACAAAACAAGTTGACAATGTTCAGCCAACTAGTGCATTACCAGTTTTTTTAGGGGCGAAGCTCCTTATGGCGTGAGTCTGTCCAGCCCTTGTATGTATGTATGTATGTATGTATGTATGTATGTATGTATGTATGTATGTATGTATGTATGTATGTATGTATGTATGTATGTATGTATGTATGTATGTATGTATGTATGTATGTATGTATGTATGGAGTGGGTATGTGCCACAGGGGTTGCGAGATGGGAGATGGTGGTACTTGCAGTGTTCACAAAATGGACGCGCGGACGGACTCATGGACGGACGGACAGACATACTAGCAGACGGACGGACGGATGAATGGACGCGTAAATGTACGGGCGGATGGACGCACGAATAGACGGACATACGCATAAATTGACACATACGGATGGTGGCGCGTACGGAAGGAAGCAAGAACGAACGGAAGGACGGAAGCATGGACGGGCTGACGGACGCTTCGCCCCACTCATCCTCATTCACTTCGTGGATAAGCTGTGATTTTTTTTTTTAATTCACCGAGCTGCAAGTTTATTATCCACAGTGCGCCGTGAGTTCATTACAGGCGTTCCATTACGCTTCAACATCCTCTGTATTTATACCAACCATAAGACGAAAACGGCATCCACTCTTGATGTCCCGAGGAATCAGCTCTAGCCTTCAGCAAAGTACTGTACGGCCCTAACGACAAGACAAACAAAACAACAACCGCTGCTTTGATTCTTTCGAGAGTCCGGATGGGGGTTGCTCTGATGGGCAAGCTTACTGGACATGCGACAGACAGCTTAGACAGCGATTCAGCAACAATAGAAGCGTGTGCGCCCCTGAGCGCTTCTGCGTGACGCTGCGACCGACCGCCATCTTGAAGTCATCAGCCCGAAGGTGCCATCTGGACGCTAACGAGAGAACGAGCGTTCTCGCACCTGCTCTGTCAGCGCCACGCTGGATAGTTGTGTGCAGCAAAGCGCTTTTGCGGGGCGGGCGTGGCAGAAAAATCCCGTGTCAGGGAAGTCATTTGTCCACTCGCTGCAGACATGTTTTTACAAAAGTTAAACTATAAGTAAGAGACCCCCAAACTACTAATTGCTGTACTGATTGCAGCAATGACAGAGTGGAGCTGTGATTGTTCCACGCAGTACGTACGCATAAAGCGCGTGTTCATACTTCCGATTGTATGCAGCAGATAGAGAATATGTAATACCAGAGCAAACATCGGATACAATGCGAATTTCGAATAGCCTAAGATGTTCAGATTGAATGCCGCTGCAATGCATATACCCGTTTATATTGCAAAGTCTTGGAAAAATGTTGGACACACCTTACAAAGAGTAGCGAAACAGAACGGCATACGGACTTTCACATACAGCGTCACACTCCGTGATGTAAGCACATGCTGATCACAGTGGCATACATCTGTGAAGGGTGCTTATTTGTTTGTTGTTAAAAACAAATTGTTCCTCGGGTTGTGTGCTAAGTTCTTGAAGATTAAGCTTCAATAGGCTACGCATGATGATTCTGCATACGTTCCTATATTTTATCGTAGTTCCAATCACTCTTGGAGAAACATCTTGCGCTTGACGCTATGGCGCATAATATATATTACGAATGTAAACTGTAATCCGATCAAAGTCTCGCTCAATCCTCGAGCACGTTCCTTACTACGTGCGCGTAATGCCACACTTAATGCGACGCTGCGTGGAACAGTTCATAGCACCAAAGTTTCCACGAACAATGAACACTCAAATAGTCCAGATGCTTATTTTTTTTCTTCCCAAACAGATAATTGGCTGTGGATATAAATACGCAAGGTTGATTTATATGTGGGGTTTAACGTCCCAAAACCAGGAAGTGCGAAGTTACACTGACAACACGGTAAGCAGGGCCTGTTGGTTAGGATCCATCGTGGACTTATTTACAGCGCAACACCAGAAAAAATACAGGACAGGGAGAGAACGCAAGAAAGCACAGCGCCGTCTTTTCTTTCTCTTGTGCTCTTTCCTTGTCCTTTATTTTTTTCTGGTGTTGCGCTGTAAATAAGTTCACGATGATTACACTGACAGCCAGTACCATGCACTTCTCCTACATTTGCTTGTGAGTTCTGCACCCCCCTCATACTTACTAAGCGGAGATGCATACCACATAATAAGTAATAATTTATTGTTTACTGCCACACCACCGCTTCACCGGAAGCGGCTGCTCAACAAATACCCAGGTGCTTGTACCCTGGCGAGCGGGAAAGAGGAGGATAGAATAAATGATTACACTGCATTAGTGAAAGCTTGAGGAAGAAACAAGGGTCACGCATTGTGTACTCTATTAATTAATTACGGTACTCGTTAGCGGACCAGCTGCATGCCAGAGAATTGCAAAGGTTGTTTACGTGATAGCGAATGACCTAACCTTTAATCACCCGCAGCGAAATCTCGGCAAACAAAGCAGTGGTTTCGCAGTTTAGAAGGGATAACAGGGAGCTTGTCGGCCATGCTGCTACCATTTGCAATGACAAGCGAGCATAAATGCTGGGCATCACGTTCTAGAATATGAATTCACGCATGGTATCTGTTAATCGGAAGATATAACTAAGGTTGTCGTAGTACGTTTTGTTTTGCGGAATAGAAGGTTTGTTCCTTAACTGCAGTAGCCTACTGTGCAACAACAAAAAGAAAGCAAAGACACTTGTGGTGCCTTATACTATCTCTCTCACACTTTCTTTAATTGATTGATATGTAGGGTTTAACGTCCCAAAACCATTATATGACAAAAATATACGCCATAGTGGAGGGCTTCGGAAATTTCGACCACTTGGGGTTCTTTAACGTGCACCCAAATCTGAGCGCACGGGTCTACAGCATTTTCGCCTCCATTGAAAATGCAGCCGCCCCAGCCGGGATTCGATCCCGCCACCTGCGGGTCAGCAGCCGAGTACCTTAGCCACTAGACCACCACGGCAGGGCCACACTTTTTTATGGGTCCTATGAAGTCGTGAAATGTGTAATAGTTCCAAAAAAAGGTGGTTTTATCACAACGCATTGTTTTCTCGTCACATCCCTGCTCTATGTTTATTTGTAATGTAAGCTTGCACCAGTTTCTCCTTACTCTGCGCTGGCTCCCCCACCTGGTCCTAGGAGCATGTAATTTCTCTTCAACGTGGTGGCTATGTGGGCTTATTGGCTCGTACACGTAGTTATTCTAAACAGAAAAGACACAAAAGAGACCACAGAACACCGGCGTTGACTTTCAATTGGAAATTATCGCACGAACGTGAAATATGCTGGCAAAAAAAAGCACTAAAGAGGACATGTGAAAAACATGAGTGGAGGACTCCTGAAGTTTAGACACTTTGTATTTTTGGTCGCGCACTGATATCGCACAATACATGAGCTTGAAGCGTTTCGTTCTACCACAGTGCCTACGCTGCGTCCCGGATCGAATCCGTAGCTCTCGGCTAAGCAGCCGAGCACCCCACTATACCGCAGCGGGGGACTATTCGTATAACGAAAGCATTACTTCACATTCAACGATTGGGTAGCAGTAAGTTCATGTTTCGCCTTGTGTCTAGAACTTGAGTCTCAATAAAAAAATTTTAAAGCTATTTTCGTGTCACATAAATCGTCACATGGAATAACAGCAACATTTAGATTAATTCAACACCACTGTTCATTTTTTTATTGTCTAATTGGCTCCAACATTTTGAGAAATCGGCAGTTATCGGGTAACTGGTGTCCAGCTGGTGTTTTCTTTTTCATTATTCAATTTCTAGTAATTGTTCCCAATAATCGTATTCGATAGTTTTTTTGGGTCACCATTAACACGTGGGTATTCTGAGAAACCTCTTATTTGAATAGTATCGGCCCAACACGTGACCTCTGATATGTTCGTACAGCCACACTGCCGTAGAATCACCTGAGCTGCACGAATGCCCTCGCGTAAGGACGAACTGTTGGGACTATAGCTACTTCTTTTGATTTTCGCTGAGGCATACTACCACCAAAACTTCTCTTCCTGCATGGTTTCGTAGTACCTGCGCTAATTCAGTCAACGGTTTATGTTTTCTTTCATTCTCAGTTATTTTCTTCTGTGCTTTCTTTTAGTGTTCTTTCTCGCACATATATAGTTTCTGATCCACATTTTTTTTAGTAGAGCCGCATGGAGAGCAAACAAAATAAAAGAGCACTACCCCGAATGAAAAGGTGGGAAACTTAAAATATTATTTCTTAAAACTGTTCCATTTAGGCCAGGACTGTTTCATTTCGTTTGTTCTTCACGATTTTGTCTAAAGTGACTGTGACCTTGATACCGAAAGTTCTGTCATTCATATATAATAAAATCATTCCTCAAACTTCGAGGTATTGTGTATACTTAATTTAATTTCACCTGTACTTTTTTTTTTATCCCATGGCCCATCTTGGGGCCAAGCCTACCCTTTCTTCCATTTCAACGCTAACTTTCTCGTTTTACGTCCATTCGTACCTTCATTCTCCTTAAAACGTGGGCTGGCAAGGCGCCGCGCCTATTGAGTAAATATGAATTCCTTCTCTCTAACACCACCGTTCGCACACGCCATGCATATCGTTATCGACGCCGGCAGGCATGAATGGTCGGGAGGCAGTAATTTAATAAGCACCGGGGCCGGTGCGCCGGGAAATGGCGCCGCTCTATCGATCACTCCGACGAGCAATAGATTTAGAACGCCCACATCGGTGAATATTTTGATTTATTGAATATAGAATTACATAACTGTACGACTTTTACCTTCCAAACCTGATAGACGCAGTAGTGGAGGGACCCCAAAGTTTAGACCACCCGGGGTTCTTTCACATGCACTTGAATCTATAGGCACGCGGGCTTAAAGCATTTTGACTCCATCTGAATACAGCCGTCACGATTGGGATTCGATCCTGCAATCTCCGCGTAAGCGGTGAAGCACCATATTGAATAGACTACCACCGCAGTTGTCGGATGTAGAACAATCTTATGTTATATTAAAGAAGTTGGAACGGAGAGCTATTCAATGGTACGCTTTATTGAAAACATTCGCGAAGGAGAGGAGAATGAGTTAATTAAAATAAAGGACAGTTGTACGAGCGTTTATGTTGCATTACTGACTCTGATGATGTCGATCTTTGTCCACGTATTAATTTGTCTTGTTCCGCAAATGTTGTTGACAACTTTAAGATGCAAACTGTCGGTTAACCGAACAGCAGCAGCCCTCGGCACATCAGTATTAGCCTAATCTTAGTTACATTTATTCGAAAAGAAATCTCATTATTATCGTTAAATTCACAAACATTCACTCACAAGTACCCATTACGCCATTTCATTGTCCAATCTTTAAGCCAGAGAAAACAAAAGTTATAAGTGCAGATGTGCTTCTTTAGGAGGAGGGGAGAGGCAATTCACATGACACCACTCGTGTTCCTGTCGGAACAGCCAATTACTTTTCGCAGATGAGTCTCCACCAAGTGAACTTTCTATTGTTCGATTGAGCCTTTGCATTGCGCAATAAATTCTGCAAGAGCCTCAGAAAAAGAACGCTTCCTTAGTTTCTCAGGTGACGCATCTGTTTTCAGCCATGAATCTTCAGTGTGTTTAAGTAACGCTACACGATAAAACAACGATGAGTGCCTAAACTTGAGGCTTCTCCTCCCGTTAAAACTTCCCCACAACATGGTTCTTCGAGACGTTAAGCCCTTGGGCGCTTTTCTTGATATATTGGGACAGCGAGATGCTGTGTTTCTTTGATGAACGACCACAGTGGCGAATCCCGAAATAACGGTTTATGGCTGGCCCTTTTCTTTTTTGGCGGAGTCACAATTGAGCTGCCAAGTGCGGTGTTTACAACGACCACGCCATTCACGAACCGTGGCAGAATAAGTGGCTTTATTGCACGAGCAAACAGAGCGTGCCGCCATAACCGGCGCTCGTGCGAACCGTTTCGCCTTACACGAACACGTCGTGCTGGCCCTTCATAATGGCCTCTCGCTGCCCGATTTATTGCCCGGACATTGATCACACGGCGATTCGTTGAGCAGACCATCGCGTTGTGCGACGCCGTGAATTCTCAAAATGTTGTGCGAAGCTGTTATACGAGCCATGAAACGAGCAGATTGTGGTCGTCCGTTCATCGTAAAGTTTGGTTTCGGACGCCGAGTTTAATGGAACGCTAACCGAGCAAGACTTGTACGCTGATCGTTGTCTTTCGTCGTTGGCTACCCTACAAGTGGGGAAAATGCAAGATGAAAACGAAGATCACATAGCGTGCTCCCACTCTCACATTCGTGAACGGTAACTTGGACGCTCAGACAAAAAGGAGTTTTATGACGTACAAAAAAGGAGTTTTATGATGGCCAAACTGACATGGCTGCTTAAAGGGACACTAAAGCCAACCTTTAAGTTGAAATTGTTAAAATAGCGGTCTATAAACCTTGCAGCGTTACTTTTTTTTCCCAACAAAGTGCTTATTTTGAAATGAAATAACGTTTTAGTGGTGTGCATAGGGATAGCGCACTTCAAATTTCACGTTTCAAGCAGAACGTCTCCCGTCATTGTTGTCGTGCACAACGTTGCCCGGCTTTACTGCGCGGCCGCCGACAGGTAGCAGCAGAATGAAAGCAGCGGGAGTCACAGCAGCAAAAACGGCCATTGAACAATTTTCTGACATTGCCTTCGAGATGGCAGACGTGCTTGGTTCGACCGGGCCACTCTAGATGGCAAGACCTGTGCCGTTTATTCTTAAAGAGCTGAAACGCTAAAAAGGGCAACAACGAACTAAAGAAACAACGACCTGTTCAGTTTGACCACATGAAATTCAAATTTTTGAACCACTTGCACCATTCCTCACAGTAACGTAGGGTGGTTCTTTTTTTCATGAGTCAAACAAAAATGAACAAACAGTATTTTATTGCGTCTCTTGATGCACGGAAGTTCCTTTATATAGTGCAGCTAGATCAATTGCTAGTAATTAATTGTAGGCGGTTTGTCTGATGTCATCGGCATCATTCTGAGAATTTCCTATTGTTGCGCATGCGCTCTCATGCATTTACCCTAACTTTTTGATAAGTAGGGCACTGTGGTTTATGATACAGTCGTTTTAGACGTTGCCATACATTAAGCTTTCGCTCTCACGTAAATTGTTGTTTGACTTTAGAGTCCTTTGAAGCACTCGGATGAGACGACCGCACCCGCCCGAAAGCTTTCCGCTACCACCATGCTTCTCTGTGGCCTCCGAGATCAGAGCAATGTTAATAATCCTACACGTCACGCGATTTTGCAGTGACCAGGCGACGCCATGTGATGACGCCGTCATGACACGTCCCGCAGGCGACATCGCAGTGATTTCACAAATTTTAGTGACCTGTGATGCCATGATGGCGCCATGAGGTGACGTAATCAGGCAATGACGACTCTTTACGTCCCTCGTGGTCACGCTGTCAATGTCGACTGTCAGTTTTTGAGTTTGTCTAGTCATCTAAAGCTTTTCCGTCAATAACGGTCGATTCACTCACCGCATACTTCCGTAGCCTTACTGTATTTCCTCGGCTATAAAGATCCTAACCATTTTGATTTAATGCGAACGTTTCTAGTGAATTTCCTTTGCATTGCGACATCGGTTTCGTTAACCATGCTTTGTCAACGTTCTTCTTCTTCTTCTACTTCTTCTTCTTCTTCTTCTTCTTCTTCTTCTTCTTCTTCTTCTTCTTCTTCTTCTTCTTCTTCTTCTTCTTCTTCTTCTTCTTCTTCTTCTTCTTCTTCTTCTTCTTCTTCTTCTTCTTCTTCTTCTTCTTCTTCTTCTTCTTCTTCTTCTTCTTCTTCTTCTTCTTCTTCTTCTTCATCTTCCTCTTCATCTTCTTCTTCTTCTTCTTCTTCTTCTTCTTCCTCTTCTTCTTCTTCTTCTTCTTCTTCTTCTTCTTCTTCTTCTTCTTCTTCTTCTTAAAGCGTGAATTCCGAGCCAGAAATTGCTCAGCCTTCTCGCACTGTGAGAACCACAATGGAACACGTCTAGTGAAGGTGAAAAGGGTGTACGAAAAATTCTACACAAAAAATAAACAAGGAAAAGCTTTAGGTGCGTTGATATTCAGAAATAAATCATGACCGTCAGCTCAACCAAGAAAATCAAATTGAGGTGTCCCGTATCCTCTTCTTGTCGCTCCGAATAGAGCAGCTAGCGGTGGCGATGGCTACATGCATAATAAATCACGGCTACCAAACGAGAGGTTGTCACTGCGCTTCTACCACCAGGAGAAAAGAGGCCGTAAAAAACTATAAAGAAAAAACAAAAGTGGCTGCAAGATGCGGAAGAGAGTTGCGATGCGGAACAGCGCTACATAGCCTCTTGGATGGAACAACCTCACGAGAATGGATGACGTGGTTGACAGGGGAAAAAAGCAGCACAAAGAAACAAGATAGCCCAGGGGAACGTCAATGATAACTCCTATTCTTCCGACCACACAGCTCGAATGGCATAGTTATTCATGGGTCGTTCTGCATTTCGCGAAGCGATGGTTGTTTGCAGCAATACTTTTTTTTCCAGTTTTTCGCGCGTTTTTAATGTTTCTGTTCTTTGTGCAGGCGTTGAAATTGCACGCGCGAAGTGGACGGCTATGCTTCGAAAAAAATTCGCGAAGCTTCCACCGCACACCAAAGCCGCGCAGGCTTTGAGAAAGCGAAACTGCTGATGACTCTTAAGACTAATCTAATTGCTGCTAGGCTTTAGCTAGGAGATGCTCTTCATACTAGATTGAGGCCCGCGGGACGGCTTTATGCTCTCCCGTAGTAGAGTATTGCGTTCTCTAAATCGTCAACATCTTTTTCTAAACACACAGATGAGGGCCGTTTCAAGGTTGTCTGTAGTTCATTGCTAGGCTCTACTTAGGTGCTACGACGTTATAACTGAGCTCGATCAACTGCTACGAAATTGCAGCCAAGTACTACGATGCTGCAGCCCATTACGACGACCATATATTTATAGGCGCTGTAGCCGGACGAACAGTTTGACCGAGGGCGACCCCAAGAATGATTACGAGAGATAGTCATTATTAACGTGAAGTCATCTTTATTGAGTAAGCTCACTCATCGCAGTCAGAAGAGGGGGGGGCATACAGTGTGAAAAGAAGAAGGGCTGAGACGGAGCGACTTAGCGGTCCTTTCTAGGAGCGTTTTCTCTAAGTCGCGTTCCATTTTCGTCGGTGCAGTTAATCATCGGCAATTTTTACGATATTCATGCTAGTAATGGCGTCCTAACTAACCTACTGGTTTACGCTTCGACGTAGTTATCCTGTAAAAGGAAGAATTCAGTTAGGAAATAGCGACATTGTTGTTAAGTGTGTTCCATCTGGCGCAGATTGTGGGTATTGCCACGTGTCAGCAGACAGAAGCTGAAAACGCTGATTTATGAACACTCATTTCGCTACCTGCAGGTATAACATGGCTTGAGAGCAAATCCCGTAATATATGTCGGGTTTCACGTCCCAAAACTAAGATATGTATTAGAGACGCCGTAAATGCGAGCTCCTGAAACTCCGACAATCTGATGTTCTTTAACATGTACTGACATCGCCCCCAATGCACAGGCCTCTACCATTTCGGCTCCACCGAAATGCATCCGCCACGACCGGGAGCGAACCCACGACTTTCTCGCCAGCAGCCGAGCAGCCTATACCCCGATCCACCAAGGCGGACAGAGTGAATTACGTAGCACAATCACAATAAAACTAGTTATTATTATTTCAATCAATAATAATAATTAAAACTATGTACCGTGACTCTTACACTCATAATAGGATAACTGAATTGGTTACTATACTTTACCATAACACCGCACCAATTTGCCCTGTTGCTGATTTTTTTTTTCAACAAATAATGATTGAGCCTTGGCTTGCCTAGTGCACCCTTTCCCTCAAAGAAGCCAGGGAATAAAGTGGCACCGATAACGATATTTCGGTGTACGTAATAAATGTCATAAAACGCGGGAATATAACGCGAGAAGGCTCTCAGTTTGATAGCTCCGATCTATGCCCGTATATGCGGCCAGTGGGATCTGCTGAGCACCACTGAATGCGAGATATTGCTACGGTTTACGACCAACCATTACAAGGGAGCGGCTTTCGTTCGGACGTTTTTACGTCTCTCTACTTTCTTTTCCCGAAGTCATTATTTTCACAATCACACCGACTGGGCCCTTGCCAAAACCAAATAGATTGGAAACTTTCTGTTTGGCCCCACTCTTATTTCTCCCTTGCGGTCAGCTCCAGTGCGTGTCGACGGTTTTTATGGTTGTCAGGCTGACACACGATAGGAAAGTGAGCAAAAAACTGACGCTAACAAAAATAAGCTTGAAGAAAACGCATAAATTTGGGAAACATTGTAGTGATGATGAGGTGAGAGATAACTTATCAAGCGCGGGCAACGACGTTTCCTTTTTTTTCTTTTTTATTTGCGTAACGGTTTTCATTTTCTAACGCCACGCCTCCTCTCGCTTCTTCCTTCCTTTTATCACCCTCTTGATGCCAAGCTCAGCTAACGAGCCGACGAAACAAGTAGTCAGATATTGGGTAAGAAAGAAAGGTCCAAGAAAAAAAAACACAACGTGTCTCTGTAGAATATTGAACACGTGTACGACGAATGAAGAACTTATCGCATCTGTGACTGTGTGTGGTTTAACCTTACCTCTGCGCTGCGAATCAACGCAAAGGCAACCTAGCATCACCCAGCTAAATCCTAACAATGACCTATAAAAGGAACCTAGAACTAGTAAACTGCATCACCTAGCTACAAACAAACCTTGAAACAACCATATAAGTGCTTAGAATCGTCCAGTGCCACTGTTGCACGGCTCAGCGCAAGCATCACTCTCTCTCTCTCTATCTTTCCAACTCTCTCTCACTTTCTGTCTCTATTTTTTAGGATACAGTGCATGATGAGAGGGGTGCTTGAACAAAAGGCGAAAGGACACACCTGATTTAGATTCCCTCATAAGAGTCCCAGAGCGCTCCCAAGGCTAAAAATTCACTCAACGGAAGAGGAAAAAAGCCCAACCACAGCGGTAAATGGCCACCCCCCCACCCCCCCTCTCGAACGCAGAAGGAAATAAATGACCTTACGGTGACAGGATACATCTCTGTCATTGCAACCAGGGTTCTGAGTGCTTATGAGTCCGCTAAGCAGTAAAGGATTAGCGACACCCCCCGAGACAATTTCTCACGAGGCCATCCGGCCTGATAACGCGCTTTCCGCGATTTCAAGGCGCGAAAAATGGCGCATCGGGTACGAATGCTCCGGAAACGACGATGAGCAGTCGTCAAGTGGCACAAGTCGTGCGTGAAAAAAGGATTGTGTGGCTCGCTTCGCGGAAGCCCAACTTCAACTCACTTTCTGGAACCTCGAATGGCGAGCGGGTATGAGAGCAACCACTTTGACGTCAATCTGTCCATGCCTTCTTTTTGTTTGCTATTTTGTTTTGTTTCTCAGAGAGACACGTCTGTATGGCAGTTCGTTGAAACCACGCCCTTCCTGTTAAGCTAGAAACCAGCGACAGGTATGCCAACAACTTTCCGAAAGGTATTTGACTCGTGCGTGCTTTATAATGGAAGCAGTGTTTTTCTCGTTGGTTTGGGGTCATTTCTTTTGATTTTGTGATTCATGTGCTTTGTATATTTTTTTTTGTATGTTAAGAATGTATCATATTCTCAAAGTCATCACAACTGCTTTCGAAGAGCACTTTAAAAGTTTAAGTGCTGCAATGACACATTCGTCAGCGCCTGTGTTGTATGGTATTTTTTTATAAGTGTCGAGTTAGTGCGCTGTTTGCGAAACGTGCACGTGTGCCAACAAGCCCGCTTAAGCACCATTTTTATGTATTCCGTCTTTCAGTGTCCTTCGCTTTTCTGTGGGTGATCTTGAAGCCCTGACAGTGCCACTCACTCACTCACTCACTCTGCCAGTCTCCATAAGATCGGAGTTCAAACAACAATAAATAATAAACTGGGTGTGAACGTAATACTCGCCTATTAATACAGCTTTAGGGTTTTAAGTCCCAAAATTATTGCAATACTCACGTAAGGACCACGCTCTTACTAGTACGTTCTTGTTCCTCGGTGAGTTATGCTACAAATCATTCGCTTCAAACCTTGCTACGGAACATTTTTCATAATGCATATTTAAATTTTAATTGCACAGTGGAAATAAGTGGAACAAAACAATTGATTCAACGTGTTATCATCCATTTTTAAAAGCCTGCGCGCCCATCTGGTTACGCCGCGAAACACGAACATGCAATGACGGAGATACGGCATTCACATTTGCTTCTCTCTCTCTCACACACACACACACACACACACACACACACACACACACACACACACACACACACACACACACACACACACACACACACACACACACACACACACACACACACACACACACACACACACAAAGTAAACTCAAGAGCTGAAGCAAATAAGACACCCAGATTCATTGCGTTAGATACCATTAAGTTTTTATCACCCCTCGTGTCATTGAGACGTGAATACGGGTTATAACGTATTTAGTTCGGCCGCTCGTTCTAGAATGGGGTTAGGTTTCGGCCCGTGCACCCTAAATGTCGTAAATGGCTTCTCCTTACAATCACAAATCGATTCCCGCCGACTGTGTATCACATACGCAGCGTTGTCGCAGCAGCAGCTTGATCAATTTATGATCAGTTACGGGTAAGTCCAGGCGGAACAACACGAAAAATAAAAGAATAATTGGAAGCGCAAACCAACGGGACACAAGAGAAGAGGCAAACAAGCGCAATCTCTGTGCTACTGACCGTGTCAAGGCAAGCTTCTCAAATCCGTCAGGGGTAGATGCCGGGCAAAACTTGGGTCCCATTTGAAGAACACGAATTTCATCATTATTATTCCATTATCAATTTGTACCAACTAGCCCGCCATTCAAACCTACTGAAATATAAAGGACCCACCATTCTCCAAAAACATTTTGATTCTACGGAAATAGCAAATATCTACAGTCATTGTTTAATGTGCGCCTCGCCGCGGTGGTCTAGTGGCTAAGGTACTCGGCTGCTGACCCGCAGGTCGCGGGATCGAATCCCGGCTGCATTTCCGATGGAGGCGGAAATGTTGTAGGCCCGTGTGCTCAGATTTGGGTGCACGTTAAAGAACCCCAGGTGGTCAAAATTCCGGAGTCCTCCACTACGGCGTCTCTCATAATCAAATGGTGGTTTTGGGACGTTATACTCCACAAATCAATCAAATCTATTGTTTAATGTGCTGACTCGTCCTTTCAGCTTCACTGAGCAACGTTTTACGAAATGACTCACAAGGGCACACAAAAATGTAGTAGTAAAGATTTAATGCATTTGTGGTTTGCCTGTGTAGCATACGTTTTGAAAATAACAACAAAGTACTATTTGTTTGAGCTAAAATGTCTTAACTGTATCCTTCATCTATTATTAGCAAGCGATTCATTGATTGTGCGATTGCTTGATTCATTGTGAGATTGATTGGTACAGTTGTTGATTTATTTATTTAGTGAGTGCGAGAGTGAGTGAGTGAGTGAGTGAGTGAGTGAGTGAGCGAGCATATTTGCCACGCCCCATCTTTCGTTGTCACTTTGTCCTTTCTCAACTGCTATTTTCTGCCATCCCTAGCTCATCAATGGGAATTATAAACAAACTCATTCCAAGCTCGTGCAAGGAAAATCTACAACGAGCAATTAATGTCAATTTTGGCATTACGAAAAGAGAGTGAAACAAAATATTCGCCCTTGCAGCATTGATGTAGACATTCGCCAGCAACACGTGCAACTGTCTACATGTATACATGAAGCTCTCGTCACACAGCCCTGAATGAGACTGATCCTAGTTTAATATCCGATCTGAATTTTTCGACGACGTAAGTAGTGTTGTTATTATTATTATTATTATTATTATTATTATTATTATTATTCCACCAATAGAGCGTTGATGGAGGGAGTGGGATTATGTCCATTGAAAAAGCCACGCTTTTAACTACACGACTTGTTCTTGCCTCGCTGCGTCCATAAACGATTGGCAACCAAGCCCAGTCTCATGCCAGCAGGTGACGTACCGCAATATGTCAACAGCGCGCGCATTATTACGTGTTTGGCAACGCTTCTAATTAACCTGCACGCAAGAAGGGCAGCCAAAGTATGCCAAAACGTGTTACAAGCTCACTTGACAGCGCATTACTCGTGTAATCCTACTCTCTAGTAAGTAGACACTCGTCCAGTACTCATTTGCATCCGGAACATGGACATAAGGCAATATAACGACGGAGTGGTACGAAACGCGGCCCCGCCCGTCCACAACTACACGACTAGTGCACGCTGGCGTCGACTAAGGTTAACGAAGAGTGTATGTAAAAAACACGCAACGTGCGGCTGACACGTTCGTTGCTGGCAGCTTCAGAATTCTCTGGCGCTGTCAAGTTAGGCTGTTCCTTTGCTGCAACTTGGTTCGGTGTAACCGCGGAATGCACCAGCAATGTTGCACGCGCCAAACGAGCATTCTTTTTCATCGGTGAAGCAATCGCCAAGCTGTAATCGCTTCCGCGTTCGGTACGCGCCTTCGGGTATCGCATATTTGTGAGTGAGGGAAAGAAGTCTAAACTTCCGGGCTCTTTTTCTCTGTTAGACGCAATATTAATCAGTTCTCTATAACTTCCTCATAATAAGGGTTGGACGCAAGCGCGAAAGTGATGGAAGAAAAACGAACGGAAGGTGAGGAACAGAAAGCAAAGAAGCACAACACGAGAACCTTCGTGCTTGCGCTGCAACCCTTAATATAATAGAGTTTAACCAACTAGCCCAAATAGCCGTTCTTCTTCTCATAAACTTGTGAGCGATTGTTCTCGTGAAATTCGTCCTTTCCGGCGCTTTGGAGAAGGAAACTGGAGAATGAAACACGTTAGAGAATGATCATTGGTGTAGTTTACGAAAGTACGCTAAACGCGGTATAATTTCTAATTACTAAGTTCCTTCATTTGGTATATCTGAGCAGAGATAACGTGATTTCGATATAATCACTTAAACTTTGTGTGTATGAGTGCCATATTCAGCAAGAGAATAAACACTCTGCTATAGTTCGAAAGAAGGAGACACAAGTAAAACACCCGTGTCGCTGGCTCGTCAAAAGTGCTATACCGGCAGGACTTAGATTTAGTTAAACCCATGTACAAAGCCACTCAACGCCGCCAATGTTTTTCAGGTTAGCTGATGTCATGACATGCGCGCACTTTGGGACTACACTTTATTTTTTTCTGCAGCTGCAAGTTGTTAGGAACTCGCTGTACGCCCATGTTCGTGAGGCACTAAGTGGAGTAACGTTTATACGCTTCCCGATTCTTGCCTTCCTAGCGTTCCGACATCTGCCGTCCAGAATAATCTGTCTTCGTCTATCAGCCTGTGTGGCAGGGCAATTCGAGGCACTTTAGTGTGGAGAACTAGGAGCGCTACAAAGCTTCCCTCTAACAGAGCAGCTGACAGTTTTCCGCGTGTGGTGCTCATAGTAGCCTTATATGCATATCGTTCGGTAATCGCTAGCTTTCTATAGATGAATTTATGAATGAATGGATAAACTTTAATAGATTTCTCGGAATGTGCATGAGCACGTTGGCTTTGAAAAATTCGGCCTGTGTAAAATTTCATTCCCTGAAGCACGAGGTATACAGGAAGCTATGCAACGTGATTGCAGCTTGATATAATTTACAATCGTTCATTGCAATCTGTGAATAACATAGCAACAAGCTCTTCTGCTAAGCGCTTAAGTGAAGCAGCGCTAAAACACTCAGCCCATAAATCTTTAGCTTTGTGCAATGTTTATGGTTCTTACAGCTGCGAGAATAAAAAGTCTAGAAAAGTTGGGAATCGAGAAATTGACACGAACGAAGCACCATATTGTGTTGAAGTTGGTTGCTTGCTCACAACGACAACCGAAACGCGAGTCTGACATGCGTCAGGAAAAAGAAATTGCAATGAATTACAAAGATAGGCCCACGACTAAGGAGTATCTCCTACATGCTATCGCGATATTCTTGTTCGGATGACACGGGAATGGCGGGTTCCCCAGATGTACGGAATGGCGCACATAGTAGGACGACCGATGCCCTTGACGGCAAAATGGCGGGGGCAGTACTGACGGCTCAAAATACCGATGATTATTAGCTGTCTCTCAGGGCCGGTGCAACACCCATAATTTTTTCGGTACCTAGTTGATCCCAGAAGAGATGTGGCCATGTTGCAGGGCTCTCCAGCCAGGAACGAAGCCGTAATCTTTATAGCAAAAACTCTCCTTCAAAGGCTTCACTCATTCGCGAGTGTTATGCAGAGGCCGAACCAACGTGCCCTCAAAGCCAGACTACTTGAAAAGCTGCTGTTGCTTGCGCGCCATCAATGCAGTCTTCTTGGTGAAACATACCTTGTGCGTGACTCACTTGATTCACTGCTAGTCATTTGTCATTCTAGTCATATGCTTGACACGCAAGTTTTAATGTACTGTACCGTTATTAAAAATGCAGTGCTACACTCAATAAGTGTCATTTTGAAACATCCGCATCTCCGAAGTAATGAAAAAGTATTCCAATATCTGCATTCCCCCACCCCCCTTCTGTATTCCAGGGTATTTTCTTTTTGTTGTTTTTTTTTGTTTTTGCAAAAATATTTCTAGAATATCTCCTTACGTTACAAACAAATGTATATCAGTATCTGTATTTCAGACTTTCAGAAGGTGTATTTTGATATTTGTGTACCAAAATACACGTACGAGCATATTCAAGCAGCCCTGGGAAGGTCTAAAAGATTACTGCGTAAGCTCTGAAGGCGTGCTATACTGTAAGTGTTAATGGAGATCAAAGTAAGGAAACTAGCAATGTGGTATCTAATATACCCAGTTTTAAATTTACGCTACATGTACACACGTGCGAATGAATCTAGGCGTTGTTACGAGTGTGCTGGCGTCCATGAGACACTGATAGCGTCCGTCACGGACACTGGCTGCGTCCACCGAAGACACTGGGCGCGTTCTTCACAGACACCAGAGGCGTCCGACAGAGACGAACGACGGAAGTGCACCCTCCTCCTCGAAGGTCTCGGCGTCTACAGAAAGGCTGGCACATCTAGCGTCGAAGCTTCCTCGTCCGCGTTCTGTACATACATTGTAAATATAACCGTTTTGTTTCCTTCTGGCTGCCTTTCGCTTGCCACTGCCTAGGTGCTCCCTGCCCAGTCGGTTGGCCCTCGCGACACGCTACCCAAGGCCTATCACCGTAACGGAGTATTTTATCTAACGACATGATTGATATGTGGGGTTTAACGTCCCAAAACCACCGTAAGATTATGAAATACGCCGTAGTGGAGGGCTCCAGAAATTTCTACCACCTGGGGTTCTTTAACGTGCACCCAAATATGGGCACACGGGCCTACAACATTTCCGCCTCCATCGAAAATGTAGCCGCCGCAGCCGGGATTCGAGCCCGCGACCTGCGGGTCAGCAGCTGAGCACCTTAGCCACTAGACCACCGCGGCGGGGCTATCTACGGTCATGAATGCGCAACAACACAAAATATCCGTGCCATCGAATCGTTCCCGCTGCTGCTTTATGCATGGCTTGCATTTAAATTTGCCGTAAAAATAGTCGGAAGACACTTATGAAAATACACAATATATAAGTCGAAAACACCACAGGTACTGTTTCAGGGCGCGGTAATCTTCTATGTAATCGGCGGAGTTTGCTTTTTCCAGCAAACTACACTGGGCACCGAGAGGAAAGAAAAGTGTCCGTGAAAATATTTCATATAAAACTTCTAGAGTTTCGCAACCCAAAACCACGATACGTTTACGACAGGCGCCATATAGCGGATGGCTGCGGAAATGTCGACTATCTGGTGTTCTTTATTGTGCACTGTCATGGCGCAGTATGTACACGGGCCTCTACCACGTCGACTCCGTCGAAATGCGACCACCACGGCCCGGTCGGAAACACAACCTTTGGTTCAGCAGCCGAGCACCCTGCCACTGTTCCACTGAGGCGAATATCCATGAAAGTAATTACCCAAAATACTACCGCAATTGCTTACTGACATGATTTGGCCGCAAAATAACACACACACACACACACACACACACACACACACACACACACACACACACACACACACACACACACACACACACACACACACACACACACACACACACACACACACACACACACAAAGTAAAGAAACACTCAACGACAAGCACAAGCGGCACTTCCAACTAAAGTAGGCCAGGTGCAAATTCAGACTTAAGCAACAACATACAGACATTCTGAGTGCCCCGCCGCGGTGGTCTAGTGGCTAAGGTACTCGGCTGCTGACCCGCAGGTCGTGGGTGCAAATCCCGGCTGCGGCGGCTGCATTTCCGATGGAGACGGAAATGTTGTAGGCCCGTGTACTCAGATTTGGGTGCACGTTAAAGAACCCCAGGTGGTCGAAATTTCCGGAGCCCTCCACTACGGCGTCTCTCATAATCATATGGTGGTTTTGGGACGTTAAACCCCACATATCAATCAATCAAGACATGCTGAGTGTTCACACAGCCTTACGCATCCAGCTATTGAACAATCTCGTCTCCGATAAGTACAACGTCACCGACGGTTCGCTGATACAACTTTCACCTTTCTTCTTAATGTAATATGCTTCCATCAATTCACGTGAAGTTGTACTTATCGGAGAAGAGATTAGTTCGATAGCTGGATAGCGTAAGGCGGTGTGAAGACTGCGCATGTCTGTATGTTGTTGCTTAAAACTGGATTCGCACCTGACCTACTTTAGTTGGAAGTGACGCTTGTGCTAGTCGTAGAGTGTTTCTTTAACTTGTCTGTGTGTTATTTTTCGGCCAAAGCATGTCAACAAGCAAGTACCAACTAGGCCAACAATCATTGTTGTTACTACCTTAACATCGCGAAATTCCACCGGGAAATTGTCTTGACTCGACTCTCCGCAATCATCCACATGTTTTACTTTTTTTAACAACTTATCCCATGAAAGTGGTCAGGCAACGTAAATAACCAACAACAGGCAACGGAGGGTTATAAAGGGAGGAGGGGGCGGGGGAGCAATCATAGCCGAAATCTCATTTCGGCGTATAGGCGACTCTTATCTAAATCCTGGGAACGCATGCGGCGCTGAGGTAGGCTGAAGCCCACGAATTCATTTTCATTTTATCGAATTAGAAGATGGCCCTCGAGCAATTGAAAGTGCTTTGTTGACTGTATCAGGGGATCTCATTTTTCAATCCTCTGCCGGCATATACGGGATCGTAGAGACCCGGATAACGTGTTTTTAACGTGATTTGCGATATACATTTTTCGGTACACCTCCCAACTTTTTGGTCTAGATCTACAAAGCATTCAGCCGGCGTTAGAAAGAAGCTCGATTCCGCCTAGTGATCGCTTCCCAAGTTGCCGTGCTTGGCGGTGTAGATCCGAAAATCTTTCAACTTCGAACTCCTAAAAAGATTTGATTTCCGTGCTGCCCGTCACTCGCAGGTCGTGGAGCTAATGGGAAAATTTATTGTAACGAGTGCGTCGCGTTGTAGTTTTAGTGATAAAATATCTAATGACTGGTCCTTGTGATTTAGTTCTAAGATGTTCTGCAGATACTGACTGGTTGTGATCGCCTATACAACATCCCTCCTCCACCCTCATGACTCCAGGCACTTCTGAAACGTTACCAGAGCATCAAGCACGCTTTTCTTCTCCTGCATCTCCACTGTGTCTCGCTCACGCTTTCCCTCCTTCGAAGCAACGTGTTTCCAACAGAAGTGTCCAACAATTAAATAAAACACGTAGCAGGACCAAAGTTTCACGCTAGAATGTCCAAAAGCTGCAGAAAATCCTGTAGCGTCTGCAATGTATGAACATAGATACCACTATGACAAAACAACGTCGAATGTGCCAATGTCAATTGACTTCAACAACAAACGGCCTAGTGGCTTCTCTCTCTCTCTCTCTCTCTCTCTCTCTCTGTGTGTGTGCGTGTGCGTGTGCGTGTGTGCGTGTGCGTGTGCGTGTGCGTGTGCGTGTGCGCGTGCGTGCGCGCGCGCGCGCGTGTGTGTGTGTGTGTGTGTGTGTGTGTGTGTGTGTGTGTGTGTGTGTGTGTGTGTGTGTGTGTGTGTGTGTGTGTGTGTGTGTGTGTGTGTGTGTGTGTGTGTGTCGTGTTTGAACCCCTGAGTGTGATACCCTGCGCATTCCACGGTAAAAGCGTGAGGCGGCAGGCAGGTGCCTCCAATGTCCGCGCAGCAGCCGTTCTCGAGAGCAGCACGTGTATTCGCTGGTCTTGTTCATCAACCGTCCACGCATCTTTTTCGGTGCGGTCATTCCCACTGCTTTCACAATGGTTACCACTTAGGTTTCTGTTGATCTGTCCCTGTGAGCCGTCTTCAAAGTATGATAATGAGAGCATTATTCAAATGATATTAAAATGGGCATCTATTCATATGGTGACCTGCAAATGTCGTATGGGTCTTGTTCTCCGTTTGATAAAAACATTCTGGGCGAACGTATATCAGGCCACGGTCAATCAATCAATCAATCATTGCTCAGTCTCTTTCTCTTTTTTTTTAGTGGAAAACATTGCCACACGTTATTAGTGAATGTGACCATGCTAAGGGACGTTTGTCTTGCGAAATTGTCTAGCCATACTTTCTAAAAAAATGAAGCATTAAAATACACATTACACCAATACACCAATTAAAAATACACCAATTTTCACAGACTGGCATAAGAAAACTCCGGAATCCTTGCTCGTTGCTATGGCCAAGAAGTGGAGCTTACGGTGTCGCCTGGCCCAAAAGCCTCTATTCAAATACTGCTGGCGCAACAACTTCCTATTTATGTACATAATTTTACCATGCGCGTCTCTTAAAAACGCAAAAACTTGCCGAGCTCATATCGAATAAACATGACAAATTGAAACGCATCGCTGTTTCGCAAGCGTGGTGAAAAATTACCAAATATATCCAGTTATAATGACCCATTTACTTTATAAAGACATCGTGGCCGAGTTGTCTTGAAATGAACAAAAAAAAACCAAAACTTCTGTCTCTCGTGCTTCAGAACTTTCTATTTTCCTAACCAAGCTCTCCTTTTTTTTCCCTTCTTTCTGGTTCCATCACACTGTCCCTCGGCGCGAAAAGAGAAGGCGGTGTTGGTTCGTGCCATCAATTTCCACTCCGAGCACCATTAGCATTAAAGAACAATGACTCGAACAAGTGGGACTCTGGTACGTAGCTTTGATATTAGAAGCGCCGGGAATAATTTATCTCACTTCTGCAAATGGCGACTTTGCAGCTAGACGCTCTCTTAACTCAGTCAGACGGCCGTAGGGACGCTGCGTCGAATGACCGGTTTTCCATCGCAGCTCTTGCGCCAATTTGGTGCGGCGAACTTTATGCCATCCCCTGGCTTTCTTTTTTTATTCTTCTTCATCTAGAAAGCGTCATTGTGAGTTTAGACATCCTATGTATCCGCTATTAAGGGGCACCCTTCCTTGAATGAGTTTTATGAGAACCACTGGTACGACAAGTTTAAGACCCCGGAAGGCATTATAAAAGGAACTCGGGATTAGATTACAGCCCCTCCTCACAGAGAACGAGCAATAAAGCTGACGTAAAATTATACTAATCGAACATCACGAAAGATGGCCTCAGTGCAGATGCATCGCTTTCCTTTTTTGACTTTTTTTTCATGAATGAAGGCTGTGTTTTAAAAAAGAAGCACTTGTGTATTGGACCGATTATAAAATTTAAAGCGCTCATGAGGATCTGGTGCACCCGTTACAAAAAGATCGCGGGATGGTAGTTAGCGTCGTTATATCACTTTCGTTTCTGTTCAGATGGCAGTGTGGCGTCCAACTCGTTTTGCGGTTGAGTTACACGAGTTTCAGCAAGCGCGGGAAACTTTTTTGAAGGGGGGGGGGGAGGGAGGAAGGATTCACGAATGACGGTGCCTAGCATATATGGTCACTTAATCGTGGAGGAAGATGGTGTTGCAGCTGGTATTGACAGAGACGTGTTATTTTGAATTAAGGAGGTCATATCGACGCATGCCATTTAGCCTCAGCCCCTAAGACACTCACTTAGAAAGGCATCATTATCAGGGTACGTACACGAGAGACAAGGAGTAAAGAACTCTAGTGCCGCGAGTGAATAATTGGTGTATCATTTCGATACTACAATTAAGGTATATTTATCACGAGCGGTAACCAAGTTATACTGTCGAACGAATGTTTGCACAAACACAAGCAGTGTTCTGAGTGGACATTAGCTTGACAGAAGTTTGTTGCTCAGCAACTGCTGCCACCTTGTGAGAACTGTTTAGACGCTCCTCTAAGCAGCTTACTGCATCTCAGGCTATATAAAAAGCAATAGTATTGTTTAAGCGAGTATGTAAAGAAGCGCTGTGCTCATAGTGTCTATAGAACAGCTGTCATATGACTAAATATAATCGTTAAGCTATATGCTTGTCATGCACAAGAGTATTTACTCAAAACTGTTCACCAACTTATTCGTGTATTCCTCCCACAGACGCACTCAAATTTATTACTCGCACTTTTTTTCTTTCTTCGTCTGCGTTTTATACCCACCAGAATGTTGCTGATTCGAAGTTCAGGTGTTCGATACCGTTGTGGTGATTGCATTTCGATGAAGGCGGAATGCTTGAGGCTTACGTAGTTTAAAATGTCAATGCATGCTAAACAACACCAGACGCTCGAATTTTCCGGAGCCATCCACTACAGCGTGCCTTATCACGTTCATACCCCAGTAAAACACGTTACACCATCAAAATATTTGTAATAACTAACTTTTGTAATCACCTTTGATGGGGGCATATTGTTGGTTTCCGTTGGCCCACAGAGTGTCCTCAGTTGCCATCACTTTTTGGCTTTTGAGTGTTCGCCGCTTCAATGTGCCCTTAAAAGTTGGCTTTTTCTCGGTACACAACTTGCTGAGGCAAAGCGCTACTTCGCATTTCTCAACTCGGCTACAACGTATTTCTGTGTACGCATATCTCATACGTCCAGCTTAAGATCTCGTAAAATTTCATTCAAGTAGCATTTTCATCATCAAACTACATGGTTTCTTATACCTACTGCAATGCGATCCAAGATATGGTGAAACTAGGGGGCACGGCAGCATTAGAAACAAGAAAAACCAGGAACAGGCATAGAAAGCCATAGTTTCTGAATATCGTAAGACTGCCTCAGCTTGCACCGTGTCACGCAAGGCTGGGTTACAGCAGAGCTGGCGGGCACGCCGCAGCTGCTCTTGTTAAATATCTGTACAGAATGCTTGGGCGGGGATTGAGCACGTGTTGGGTCATTATGATGATAATTTTCTATCTACGACACAGGGCAAACCTCGACTACAACAGCTCTGCTGGAGAACTCCCATAGCAAGTATGTGCCACATTAACAGGCACCATTTCACTGCTCAACACTTACACAATAAACTGGCACACCAAGATTTATGGGATTGAATGACGGGCTAAACGTGGCATCTTTCGTCCATATCATTCTTATTAAAACCCACAGTAGACTGATCAGCGCACAATTTTTGAAAGGGAATAGAAATGAACTATGATGAAGAAGAACGTGAAGATAGTTTCTTATGTAATCTGTAATCTTTTCGTTATATAAGCTTCATTATTCTGAAATTTTATAATTTCTTGATTGATATGTGGGGTTTAACGTCCCAAAACCACCATATGATTATGAGAGACGCCGTAGTGGAGGGCTCCGGAAATTTCGACCACCTGGGGTTCTTTAACGTGCGCCCAAATCTGAGCACACGGGCCTACAACATTTCCGCCTCCATCGGAAATGCAGCCGCCGCAGCCGGGATTTGATCCCGCGACCTGCGGGTCAGCAGCCGAGTACCTTAGCCACTAGACCACCACGACGGGGCAATTTTATAATTTCTATAAAACCACTTCATTCTTGGCGATTTTTCCATAGTGTGTATGCGCGACAGTTATGGGTGAACAAGAACAAGAACAAATGTGCTTGCCGGTTCAGGAAGATGAAAGCTTTTCTACGTCACTTGGCCAACTACTTGCTATATATACTGTACTTTACGTAGCTATGCTTTCGTGCTCTTTAATATATTTTTCTCCAATGTTTTTGTATATTTTTCTTTCTGTCTATTTATTTCCTTAATTTTGTGTCCGTTTCCCGCTTTCTACTTCTGCTTTCTTTCTTTCATATTTCTTTCACTTTTTCTCTTGGTCTTTGTTTCTCTCTCTCTCTCTCTCTTTCTCTCTCCGTGTAGTCGATCTTTCGACGTCAATTTTTCTCCTACGTTTCCCTTTTCCATTTCTTTCTCCTTTTTCTCGCTTTCTCTCTGCATCACTCTGTAGTCGGTCGGTCATCTTGCATCTTTTCATCAGCTTTTTTTATTTCTTTCTATTTATATCTCTGTTTCTTCCTTTTCATATCTGCACTCTTTCTGTCATCTCCTTGTAGCCCTCACATATACATCCTCTTCACCGTCACCTTTTCCACCGGCTTGCTGTATTATATTGTACAAGATTACGCCCTGTTCTGCCAGCGTGCCTAAGCGACCAATGTTTCCTCTCATGCGTAGTGCGAAGCTAGTGCTTTCTCTTTTCACGATCATCGCCTGCTGCGCACGCAACAAACGGTGGGGAAAAGTACGGAAGCGCACAAGATATGCAGCACGCCTCTTTCCTCCTATAGCCTCTCTAAGAACGATGTTTTCCATAAAATTAAAAGCGCGGCGCCGTTTGTTGGCCAGCCCTGTTGCGCTCCGCTCTAAGTAAGGCGAGAGCGGCTTGCACGGCTGTGCGTAACTAATTATCCCGACTGGAGAACGCGCTTGCCGCACTGTGACTTGAAAGTGTCATGTATACCAACGCAAGTTTACAACCTGTTTAGGTTTCCGTTTCGCGCCGAAACGGGGAGCAAAGTGCGATCGCGCCTTTCGAGCTGAACTTACTCCCCATCCGTGGAGCCAGCTGAAATGCAGGCTTGTCGACGCAAGTGTACGAACTCCTTGAAGTATTGAGGTTACGCTCGCGCGTTTCGTCGTGCTTCACTAACATGTACGGAGCAGGACTTTAATCCCTTGTTGTAGGCTATAACTTACTCCGCCACGGTGGTCTAGTGGCTAAGGTACTCGACTGCTGACCCGCGGGACGCGGGATCGAATTCCGGCTGCGACAGCTGCATTTCCGACGGAGGCGGAAATGTTGTAGGCCCGTGTGCTCAGATTTGGGTGCACGTTAAAGAACCCCAGGTGGTCTAAATTTCCTGAGCCCTCCACTACGGCGTCTCTCATAATCATATGGTGGTTCTGGGACGTTAAACCCCACATATCAATGATAGGCTATAACTTATTTAAATTTTCCTAACCTTACGCCTACTGATTTTCGAAACGGCAGCCGTTCTTCTTATGCGGAAAAGCCTACAGGAGCTATGGATTATCTACAGAAACAAAACTTTCGCCAAAGAATGAGTAATATCTGGAGAGCTCGTATGGGTTCACTGTGTATGTTTGTTTCTAGTGCAAGATATATATCAGGGAAAAGGCAAACAAATGCAGCGTGCAAAGTTTAATGACTGTTTCAGCGGGACCTAGCAGGAGTTACACACCGATTTTTCACGTATTCTTGTGTTTATTATTGTCTAGTTCTCATTGTAAATTAACTACCAATGACTAATGACGGGCAGGAATTGCTTTTTACAGAATCACAGAATTTTTTCATGTACAAAAATACTTGCGTGTTCATTTTTGTTTTCTTGTGATATTTTTATTCGCACACTTTTTTAACCGAAAACTGTTTATTATTCTTCACTTTGTCCTAGTGATTTTTGAAGCCAACTGGTCGCGTAAGATTTCGTTTCCGCATCAAACCAACAAAAATGTGTGAAACAAGTTGGCTCTGCCGTTCTACGCCAGTGTGCAACAGGCAAGCCAGAGTTGCAGGATTAAAAATAGGCTGATTCCACTTATAATTGTACTCACAAATCCCACACATCTGAATGTGATTACATGTTTAAACAGCCACTTTAATCACCAACAAGCTTAGGTCTAAGCTCCCACAGCAGATGTCTTGTGTATGCAAATGCATTCTTTATTTCATGGATGGCCGCGGTCAGTATACCTATCGATGGAGGCGTGCTTGGATAATAATAATAATAATAATAATAATAATAATAATAATAATAATAATAATAATAATAATAATAATAATAATAATAATAATAATAATAATGTAATAATAATAATAATAATAATAATAATAATAATAATAATAATAATAATAATAATATAAGGGTTTAGCGTACCAAAACTACTACACGATTATGAGAAACGCCTTAGTGGAGGGCTCCGGAAATTTCGACCATCCGGTGTTTTTAACGTGCACCTAAATCTAAGCACACAGACCTCAAACATTTTTCCCTCCATCAAAAATGCGGCTGCCATTGTCGGGATTCGATCCTATAACCTGCGTGTTAGCAGCCGAGTGCCTTGGCTACTGGACCACAGTGGCGGGAGGATGAAGAGAAATTTGCAGTGACCACGTAACAGGCTCTCCTAAGGCCATCGCTCACAACGGCCTGTTGTTCCTTTATTCATCCAATTCGGAGGCCGAGATGAGTGTGTCGCGATGCTTGTACCGTGAAATGAAATTTAAAAGTAAGTTTTGAGAAAAGCAGCGTAAAGTTTAAGAAATGTACAAACACACACACACAAAAACAGTGATGCCCACAACGGAGTAGCTGATGTTCTGCATGTTTGTTAAGTTGCAGTACTTAGTGGAGTGAGGTAAATTGGCATACCTGGGTATACTGGGTATTTACTGGCTGGTTGGCTGTGTATAATAATCAGAAGGGCAGCACAAAATTTAAGAAACGCAAAGAACAGCAGTGCATGTGTTGTGCATAGCACTGTTTGTTTGCCCATGTTTTTAAAGGGACAGTCAATTGAAACAATGAACTCATTTAGATTGATAAATCACGCGTGCTGAAGTTTAATCCTATTAATTTCACCATCATGGATGATTCGCTAATACAGTAAAAATTGCAGGTCAAAGTTTCATTCCAAAGTTTCACGTCGAAGTGTGCGTGCGTTACATCATTGATTTCGAAGTGTATTTTTCGTATTTTGGTGATATTTGCTCATCGACATTTTCTTAAACTTGGTATGTCAAATATCGTGCCACCTCGGAGGACAACGTACTTCATTTTCATTGATTGAAAGCTAGGTCGGACCTGGTAGACGCCTTCGTATCTATGAAGTCACGACGTTTAGTTCACGAATTTGAAGGTGGCGTCACCAAACTTAAAGACTTTTTTTATATTCCCGGCCCTGATTGGACTAATTAGCTGTATTGAAGCTTTGTTAGGTTTGTCGAATTAAAAAACCAGGAATGCACAAATAAAAATGGCAGCCGTAGATTGGGGCAGTATCATCGTAAGTATACAGAAACGAAAAATCTTTGTGGTTTGTTTTGTTTGTTTTGGAGGCGAAGCTCCTTAGCGCCTAGCATTGCCGTCTGCGTCCGTCACTGGGAGAGTCGTGGGTGTGAGACACAAAATGATGTTTACCAACTGACCAATATCAACCATAATTGTGAGGAACCAATTTTAAACACACACGAGCACAAACCTTTCGGGCGAGTAGGTGACCTCAACGTTCACCTCGTGGATAATGTAGGATCCAGCTTCGCCCATTTGTCATCATTCACTGCGTAGAGTTGCGTGAATTTTTTTCTTTGTTTATTATTTTAAATTTAATGCCAAGCCCACCTGTGCATCAAGAAAAATCTTATTTACACCGTGTGTCTAAGCGCTAGTTTTGCTTTATATCGAACCCTGACGTTAATTACGCAGTACCAGTTTCTGTTCCCGTGCTAATGCAAGCTGACGTGACGTCCCCACAGCAGTTAAGGGGCACTTCGTAGCTCCGTTTCTGACCCACAAACAGTAATGTTTAATTTTTTTTTACACACGATGCCATCCCACCGAGTGCGTCAATCACCAGAATGGAAACCATTTTAGGTGACATTACGTTAGTATTGATGTGGGTAGGTTCACCGTGAGAAAATTTACTTTGATACAACAATAACATATCCTAATATTTCTGGAGGTTCACACTTCGTCAGAGCCGTCTCTGTGTGAGGAAATTTCAACTCAACTTCGAAAATGGCATCAGTACACCATTAAGGCATTGCCAACGCATTACATGTGTAATAAACTACTTCAAAAAGTTGAAATTTTCAGCTGACATTCAAGGTTCTTGTGAAACCAAGGTATGGCAAATGCATGCCAGTTAACCTGCTTTTTTTTCCCATTGTGATGTCCCAGGAAGACGTATGCTATGGGAGATGTACTCCGGGGATGTGATGTGAACGTGCAAGTGGCGCAGGTTTACCCATTCGGGAGGGGGGTGTAGGGTCATTGCAGCACCTTCCTTATCATCAAGCCAAAGTACAAAGCAGATTTTTTACCTTCCGCTTTATTTACCTATAGGAGGGGGATGGGGAGTGCCCACACTTTGTGCGCGCGCTTATGTGTACGAACTCGCAATTGTGGCATTTGCGTGACACCCAATAGATGTCCCATACTTCGCATACAATTTCTTGGTAGCCGCGCAGAAGCTGCTTAGTGTTTTCGACCTCAGCTACCACGAGAGAGTTAAAGAAAACAAAAAAAGACATTACAGATACAAGAAACGCAGTGATGTTAACTAAAACGCGGCTGCAAATGGCAGAGAACCGCGCGACGGGCAACACCTGACACCGAGAGCTTTAGGCATACGGGCAGCCCAAAATTTGGGTTTTAATAACTTCGTTTCAGACTTTACTGGTGACCCAGTGTGGCATACCGGAACATCGCCTCAAGCCAACGTCTCAGGCTTTCGTACACGCAGTAAGCAATCTTTATCTTATGCTCACTTTGCGTAATTTGTATACCGATCTATGGTCTCATGCTCCTGACTCTCGCTATTAGGTTCTCTACTGAATCCTGGTCCAACCTTCGCGTGTACGATGAATTATCTAATTTATCGTCCACGCAATCACAAGTCTTGTTCAAGTCGCGCGAAGCCGGAGAAAATAATTCACGCATCTCCACAAAGTCAATCGTGACAGGTAGGCCAAGCACTGCGTATCGTATTGATGAGCAACCATACGTTGCCCTAGCGTTGCCCCATGTAGTTTAAACAGAGTGACATAAAGTGACACACAGTGACATGGAGTAGATAACAAGTCTAAAGGTCGTAAAGCTAATGTCTACGTGGAAGTCACCGACTACTATAAGGAAGGACATTGTGCTTCTTGGTGTTTTAAATGCGCAGCATTTCTTAGCGAACTTCGGCGACTTTGAGCGTTTCTATATATCTATCCACCTACGACATTTAGCTCTGCTGGCCGTTTCGATAATGGTATCAATACCAAACTTCGTATGGCATAACATCACCGTATTGAGAACATATTTGACAAGTCATAACATGAAAATCACGTGTATGTCATAAATGTCATGATTTACATTTCATGGTCCTACAGCTCTTACGGAAGCTTCGTTCACATGACATGTTGCAAAACTGGTATAGTATATGACATATTTGCATGCCGAACCCAAGCGACAGACCCTAACATGAAAATCATGACATGCGTGTCATGTAACAATATGACTACGTTCCACGCTCATGATGCACTCACGGTCATTTCGCTAGCGTCACATATACCAAATTTGGTATTACGGTACGTGAATGGATGACGAAGGTATGATACTAGTGCAAACATGATAAACATGAGATGCGTGTCATGTAACAACATCACTACATGCCACGCTCAAGATGCGCTCTTAGCCGTTTCGCTAGCTTCTCTTATACAAAATTTGGTAATACGGGACGTGAATGGATGACGAAGGTATGATACTGGTGCAAACATGATAAACATGAGATGCGTGTCATGTAACAACATGACTACATGCTACGCTCATGATGCGCTCTTAACCGTTCCGCTATAGCTTCTCTTATACAAAATTTGGTATTATGGGACGTAAATGGATGACGAAGGTATGATACTGGTGCAAACATGATAAACATGAGATGCGTGTCATGTAAAAACACGAGTACATGCTACGCTCATGATGCGCTCGCGGCCATTTTGCTAGCTTCATATGTACCAAACTAGGTATTACGCGACCCGAACGGACGACATAGGTAAATGACACATCCAAACATGATAATCACGACATGCGTGTCATGTAACAACATGACTACATGCCATACTGATGATGCGCTCGCAGCCGTTTCGCGAAATTCACATATGCCAAATTTGGTATTACGTGACGCCAATAGATTACGAAGGTATGTGACTGGTTCAAACATGATAATCAATAGATGCGTGTCATGTGAGAACATGACTCCATGCCACAGTCAGGACACCAATACATTTCGACGTGACGTAGTACGCGTGCTCGCCGGCGTTCATTTCGTCGCTTCACGCCGGCGTTGCCACGCCAGGTGCCGGTCCTGCCATATACTCGCAGGCGCGCGCCGCGCTGCGTTGCTTTGGCGCATGCGCGCTTCAGCGCGTCCGGCGTCCCTCAGTCATGAAAAGAGGGAGACGCACTGTTGTCTGTGTAACGCATTGGCACGAAATGCAGCGTGTCGCATTTCGCGCCGGTTGCCGTCGGGCAGCGCCGACGGACGCTGATCGCACCTGGCGTTAGACTATAGAGTGCTCGCGTTTTGTTAACGTAGCGTCGTTGTGCTCAGCGTGCAGGCGCGTCAATGCTACATTGGAGTATACATTGGGCTCTTCACGATGAGCTCACGTCCGTTTTGCTCCCTCTGCATATACCGAATTTGGTGTCACGAGACGTCAATGGATGACGAAATATATGACTGGCGCAAACATGATAATCCTGACACGTGTGTCATGTAAGAACATGACAACATACCACGCTCATAGCGTGCTCGCGGCCGTTTCGCTAGCTCCACATATACTAAGTTTGGTATCGCGTGACGTCAATAGATGACGAAAGTAAATGACACATCCAAACATGATAATTATGACATGGAAGTCATGTACAGCATCATTTACCTCCACCTCGTTACGTTTGGCTGATTTTAAAGTGACATATCAACGTTTTTCATTTGTGCTTCGCATATCATCGATTGCCACTGTACGTGGGATCTGCCAATTTTATAATGTTGCGTCCCCATTATGACTGTTGTTTCCCTATTGTGCTCTCTCTCTCCCTCTCCCCCTCTCTCTCGCTCTCTCTTGTAAATATCATTATTCCCATACACACATGCTTCGACTATAGCAAACGTCCTTTATAAAACATGACAGAGAACTGTGACAGTCGACGACAAAGCAAATTCTTAAGGTCCGCAGCGTGTAAACATTGAAATCGCCTACTTGTGGGAAGGGTTTGGGCTTATTGGTGTTTTGTGTTGTTCTGTCACAATTATGAATTTTATCAGTCTATTATTAAACCCTTCCTGTGTGTCTAAAATCCATACATCTCTCCGTGATGGACACCGTGGACGTGGACGGACGAGAATCAGTCCTAAGATGCTTCGCCTTTGAAAATATGTACGTCGTCCCTGTCAGCAGTAGCAGGCACAGACAGCAAGCCTTTGATATCTAAAGAAAGCTGTCATATATACTGACGCTGGTCGGTCAACTATACCTGCCGTCATACTTCACATGCAAGAACACCGGTTTCAGCAGCGTGATCATAGAACCCCATCCGAGTTCTTTACTTTAGACAGGTATTCCTTTAATAGACATTCTAGCAGAAGCTTGCTTCAGAGAGAGCAGCATAAAGAAAAAAAAGTAGGCTGAAAAAATCTGCAACCACATACACTGTTTTTAAATTGCCATAAATTTTTAAGATTATCGGTAGACATATGCCTCACTCTAACCCGAAATCTCAACGAGGCTTTTCAGAATAACATGCTAGCGATGACGTTGACACCTCGGCTTATTTGGCAGTATTTACTTTGGCTCTTGTTACAAGAATGCGTATTGCGCTCGAAAGCGTAAACAAGTTATTCTAAGCACTAATTCCACTTAGGTGCATATGTATCTATTAAGGGGCAGCATACCATCCGAGAGTATATAGAGCGCTTGGAGCTGGAAGCATGGTCGTCCTCTATAAGGCATAAATGCATAGGTATGTCATGGTCCCTCGATATAATAAAATGCAGTTCTTGTGTAGAACGTGGCGTAGATTTAAATTATGTGCTTTATACATCTTCACTATTCCAAGAAACCTGAGCAATTGAGCTGCACTGGCAACCCTGTGATTCCCTAGGCGCTTGCCACCACAGGAGACATATATATATATATATATATATATATATATATATATATATATATATATATATATATATATATATATATATATATATATATATATATACTTAAGTGTATACTTAGGGCTCGTTTTTCCGTGTTTTGACACAATATTAATGAAATCTAACAGACAATATTGCCAAGGAAAGTATAAGGGAGGTTATTTGACCGAATTGTAAGGTGAATGTGAAGAAAGAAAAGTGGGTGAAAAGATCACTTGCTGTGGGCAGGAACCACCGAACCTGGGACCTTTGAATAACTCTTTCGATGCTCTACCACTGAGCTACCATGGCGGCTACCCCGCCCCCCCCCCAGCCACTTTATTGGGTATATTTGTGAATTTTTTAAACGTGAGGGTGTCAGTCAGCGCCATCTGTAGCCATGCAGTGAGTGTGGTACACTCTTTCATGAGGCTGTGTGGCGTAACGTAGCACGTGAACTTATTACGAGCTGGCAGCTGACCAATAGTCCCTCGCATACAACCTAAGGCACCAAGTCTGCCAATACGAGACCCTCGTTAATGAATAAGGCAAGGAAGTGTATACTTAAGGACTCGTTTTTGCGTGTTTCGACACAATATTAATGAAATCTAAAACACAATAATGCCAAGGAAATTAACATAGTCACCTTCCCTCCACATGCTTCGCATAACCTCGATTCCTAGGTTCGGGGGATCTGACGATTTTTTCTTCTTTATCTCGTATTCCTCGATAAAAATTTTATTTATTCAGAGCAGGCTAGACTCCCTCTCCGCTTTGCTCCTTTTGTGGAGACGAGGAAGCTATGCACCCTTTTTGATTTCTTGTGGAAAGTTTTGAACATTAAGAAACATATCTCTAAAAATTCCGTCACGAATCCTTTGATTAGATTTCACAACATCAAATTTACTATCCCTAGGAGCACATACGCTTGGGCACAGCAAGGGGAAAATGTGCGAGATCGTGAAAGATTTCATTTCAGTCGATAATATTTACTCAATAACTTCAATACCAAAGGTTCTCTGTTAACCAATGTAGGCTACAGGAAAATTTCTGATATCAATCATTCATTGCTATTTTTCAGTAGAAACTATTTTATTTCGATTTGTTTTCTAAAATCTAATTTACAACAGAAAACAATATTTGTGTTGTATTGAACGAGAAATTACTTTTTTCGCTAGGATTTAAATACATATATTCCTTTTTTTAAGCTGCCCGTTTCTTGGCCAATTCCTCAGAGTGGGTGTGAGCCAAGAATTCTGGATTCACGTGTACATAATCATTATCTGTCAATACAAACCTTGCTCTTCTTTGTCGCATTGTGGTCGTGTTTCCTGATCTTTCCGCGCTGCGATAATATACTTGGAAATGCACGAGCTTCGCCTCGAAGAGTACGGCTTGATACCGTAATCGGATCCTCCTCTCACCGACAGCTCAGTCGCTATAGCCATGCCTCCTCTTCTCGGTGCACAACTTATTCGTGCGGCACAAAAAAGAACGCAGTGCCTATTCTCCCGGCAACCGGGATAATTGTTCAAAACAATTTCTCCCGGCGGTCGCCTCCCATTTGCTCTCATATGTGACGTGACTAACTGCCGTGGGGAGAAGAGAAACAACTGGCTGCTGCGGGACAGACTATGCATATGCATCCTAGCATGCGTTAGATTAGGTTAGGTTAGGCTGCGAGACAGACTGGGCAGACGTGGCCCGGCGTGCGTTGGGTTAGGTTAGGTTGGGTTATGTTTACTAGGTTAGGTCAAGTTCTACCGGGGGTCGGGAGAATCATACAAAAAGTTATCCCGGTAGTTAGTGATGTGACTTATGAGTGCCAATAGGAGGCAGCTGCCGGGAGAAAATTTTTTTTATCAATTATCCCGATTGCCGGTAGAATAGACACACCCACACTCTAAAAAAAGAGCGAGTAAAAAGGGTGTCTTTTTGTCCCACAACAATAATCGTCATCTATATTGCATTCCATCCTTGCGCTATCGCCCCGCGCCCGGTACATTCCGGTCACAATCGACATGCCCATTATCAGGGTTACATTGCATTCTCGATAGGAAAGTGGCCAGCGCCGAGTTTTCAAGAAAGGAAGCGCATGCAAGCCTGATGACGATTATTGTTGTGGGACAAAAAGCCGCTCTTTTTACTCGATATTTTTTACAGTGCAGGCAAAGGAACGTCTGCGTGCCTGTAAGTTGGCCATTTCAAACTGTCCCGTAGAACTATTACTGCAAATGTAAGTGCGATGTGCCCACTACGGCATTGTTCTTTCTTTGGAGAGTTGTTGAGGCGCCCTCTAGGAGTCTGTAAAGCAACGCGCGAGCCAGCACAGCTATATATGTTGTTGATGTGTTAGATATGATAGTTATGCATGTGTGATAGTTATGCATGTGTGTTAGTTATGTGTGCGTGTTATCCGCCGAAGCAGTGAATGCGTCCTCGATGACTTCATTTACGAAATGCACCGACAGTGTTAGTTTTCTTGCCATATGTGATGTGCCTTGAAGATTCATTGATTTTGTATGCGTTTAAAGCAATTTACCTAAAGCATTTTTACTTGAGTGCAGTTTTCTTTAATAACAAAAGTATACAAGTACTAAGCACTGACATGGCCTTTCAGGTGTGTACTTAGAATTTTTTGTGTATATTTTCAAACATGCCAAGCTATTCAATGTATTACTATATATTATCCATTTTTTGTTTGTATTTCACTCCTGCTTCGTCACGACTAAGGCCCCTGCGGTATGCCTGTAAATAAATAAATTACATAAAAGTAATCGGTGTACCTTGAACCAACCGCTCCATGGGTGATTGTCATGCTTCAATGCTTGGATTTATTCTATGCTTCTACCGCTTCCTATTACATGTGTTAATGACACTACTTGCACTACGGAATAATAAAGTAGTGTTTTTGTTTCTCGAAGCAGTTTCTATGACGGGGGTGGTTCTGCGGTGTAAAACAGGCTCGGGTTCAATTGCCATTTGAACCGAATATTTTTTTATTAATCGTTATTTGCATAAATCTCAAATTTTCACTCAGGGACCACGCTAATTTTAATTAGTGGAACAATTTAGATTACTTGGTACTCTATGGGAGAGCACAATGACGTCCCTTCGACCTAAGATTCTATAAGCTCTCGTACACAAACATCCAATGATGCCGACGCAGACACCGACACTGATATTTCTGCGAAAAAATCTCTTTAACGCAATCACGTTAAAAAGAGAGCGGGAGTTATTGAGTGATGCAGCTAAAAAAAAAGAACCTATTTCTTGTCAGAACATGACGGTGGCTGAACAAGAAGCCTGAAAGCGTGTTTGCGTCTCCATACATGAAGGGATAATCGCGCTTTTTAAAATCAAGTTGATGGGATCTGCAATGTGTATTTCACCAATTCACACCCACAGCGCATTAAGACGAAGCTCTAATACGCGTTTTGTCTCTCTTTTTTAGTTTACTTCAATGCCAACATAAATTTAAGCGCACCGTTGGTTGCAGATTCTATTCCAGGAAATGTCCCACTACGCGGGAACTCTAAGCTTGGTACCCAGTAATCAACGTACACTGTTCACTGCTACGAAAAGTTCGTAAACAGGGGTGTCGAGCAGACATTTCGACCAGCGGCCTTGTCCTCCTCAAGCATCGAAGAGAGCTGCTGTAACTTAAGTGCAGGAGTTTCCATCGCTGCACTCCAAGAATGAAGCAAAAAGAGTACGTGTTGCTATTTTCAGTAAGTCTTGACTTCCCAGGTGTATGACTCTCTCTAGAGAGACACGTTTACTCTCTTTTGGGCGCATTACTCTCCTAAGAAAATACAATGATCTCCAAAGAGAGCTAACACGTTACTTTTAAGAGAGTCACCTTAAAGAGAGGCAGCGACAAACCAAGCAAGTGAAAAAAAAAAGTTTTCTCCAACTTAACAAGAAAATTATGTAATATCACTACGTGGAGTAAACCTTTTAACTCACCCCGATTTCAGGTACATATTTGAAAACCAAGCGATAAGGGAATAGCATATATCGATATGGTTTAACGTCCTCAAACCACCATGTGGTTATGAGAGACGCCGTAGTGGAGGGCTCCGAAAAACTTTTGCCACCACTCATTCCTTAACGTACACCTAAATCTAAAATATACGGGTCTCAAGTATTTTCGCCTCCACCGAAAATGCGACCACCACTGCTGGGATTCGATCCCGTGTCCTGCAAATCGGCAGTCGAGAATCAAGACCACTATAAACCACCGTGGCGGGTAGTGGAATAACATGAAACACCGTGGTAGCTTAGAGCGTATAGAGTGTCGCGTTGCTGAACTTGAGGGCACGGATTCAATTACCGGTGATTTCCACTACGTATTGATTGGAGGGGAGGGGGGGGTGATGCCCAGAACATTTTTTAGTACTTTGATTTAGGTGCTCGTATAGAACCCCATGTGGCCAAAATTAGCTGGTGTAGCCCACGCGCCCCATAATAATATTGTTTTCAATCAATCAATAAAACAATCAATCAATCAATCAATCGTGTACTTTTTTTCGTCTTTTGTTTACAAGATAAAACGAAAAACGGTGGCCGGAGAAAAAGCTTCTTTGTCGCAGCTTAAGACACGTCGCAGTTTTCACACGTGCCGCCCCAGCAATTATTACTAATAATACGTCAGCAGAACCTCATACTGCACTCTCACAACACACAACTGGTCGCGTACCCAGCCATCGCTCTTTTTTTTTTCTTTGTAGAGCAGAGAAACTCTCCGGCTGCGCCTGCACTTCCTTTTCTGCGGAACATAACGCGCCGATCGGCCTTCCCGGAATGCCAAACACTCGCCCGTAAAATAGCGAACCCTGAGAAAAACGCGTCGACCTCGTAGAGGATTTGTGGTTCAATGAGAGGGCCAACAACAACGGCGTGCGCACCTGAGGCGACAACAAAAGACCACCGGCGGGACCGCTAAGGAGCGACTGGAGAGGCAACAGTAACTCTCGCTCTACGGGCCCGTGCTTGGCCAAGCCCTCCGCCGCTCACGCTTGGTTTTACAAAGCAGTGGGGCTTCCGCATCGTATTCTGTGTGTGGCGGAGTGTTTCGGGTGCCAAAATGATGACGCTGAAGTCGCACCTGCAGTCCCTTGCCTGCAGGTGTCATCGGCGCAGACCGAAACGGCCGCCTTGTCTTGGCACTTAGCTGCGGATCACAAAGGCGAAGAAAAATATTAAAATTGAAAAGAACTCTTCACGCCTTTTGTGGTATCCTTCGTTTTCTGTCGCTCCACGGGCTCCTTGGGCTTCATTCACAAAGCTCTCGAGTGTTTACTTCCTTTTATCTGCTTTTTTGCATCACTGCACGTTGTGCCTGTTGTGGTGACACTTGGACTTCTTTTGAAGGCGTGTTTTTTTTTTTTGCGAGCCACTCACAAGATCTTCATTTTACTGTGGAGTGTTTCTGACGTGAAAATTTGAGGACTTTTGCAAAACCAACCGATTCAAGAAGAAGCTGATTTCTGTCTACTGTAACCTTCCTTTCGAACGATTAAGCAACGGCTGCTTGCTTGATCGTTTAATAAGGCGAAAGCCTTCAATGCCTTATCAAACGCAGAAACTTACCGACGCTCCGGATCGGCATCCTTCGACGGTGACGTCAACGCAAGTGGCACGAAAAATTACGTGATGACTCCAACATGACGTCATAAGACGTCACTGAGACATCGCATACAGTAACATCATTAAGTGACACCACTGCTTGGTGAAACGCAGGGCTGATGTCGGAGGCGATGAAGAACAACTTTTCCGAAAGCCTGTACAATGCAGATCTTGGAGGCTTTGCAAAATTATGTGTGTTGCAAAAAACTTTAGGAGCTGGGCGCGGGATTGATTTGATTGTGTGGTTTAACGTCCCAAAATTAACATATGATTATGAGAGACGCTGTAGTGGAGGGCACAAGAGATGTTGACCACCTGGGGTTCTTTAACGTAGTGGGCGTGGGAGATTCAATATATATACCGATGTAAAAATCGAGCATCTCCACGAAGTGAATAATGGCAAGGTGGCGAAGCTCTCGGTATCGTATCGGTGAGTAACCGTATGTTACCAGAGCGCTGCGTCATTTGACGTAAATTGAGGGACATAAAGTGTATAAATAAATGTAAATTCTTTTCACCTTCCAGACGTCTTAAGCAAATTAAGGAGAATCCAGAAAATTCGCTATGCCTCAAAAGAGAATCCAAGGACCCGCCATCTTACCCGTGGCAAGATACCATTTTTGTAGGGGTAACCTCTTGGCACATATAGTGCTCGACGTTGGCCTTTGCGTTACTACTTTCCTTGAGAAGCCTCAACATCTGCGCACACTTTAGTAGAGAGCAACTCATCAATACTTTTATCGATAGGTTCTTTTTGACGAGAAAGCGATCTCTTACATTTTAATTAGCTATTGTCTATTGTAATTGGCGAAACTCAACCTTTTTTGTGTGTGTGTGTGCCTCACATGTGTTTCGACTATAGCAACGGTTCAATTCCGTGACCACAACGTAAGTCAAGGCCAGGTCCTAAGCAGCTTCGCAACTAAAAAAAAATGGTGCTGGCTTCCACAATCGAGTCGACTGAGGCAGATGCATAAAAAGGGACTTCCAGCGAGTGTTTTCACCTTCGCCTAATATATAATGGACTTCTTACTTCCGCTTGCTTGAACGGAGCTGTACAGCCTCTTTGTTTGTTTGTTTTTTCTCTTCTTTTCGCAATGTGCTTCCAGTAATATTTCTTTGTTTTCAACGCATATTTTCCCTTTCTGAGATAGGACAGCCGAACACTCGCGTCTGGTTAACCTCCCTACCATTTCTTTTTTTTCTTTACCTCTCTCTGTCTCTCCAAGTTGTGAGAACCGGTCATCGAATCATGTCAGCCCAAACTTGGGCATCATCAGGGGGACATATGAATAAAAGCACATGCCCCCCACCCCCGCCCTTCCCCAAGCTTTGTCAACTCTTCTGCCCCACTCGTGATACACCAGCCCTCCCTCTCCCACTGCGATAAAACATCTCTTTGCACCACCAACACGGAATCCAACCGACGCCCAAGATCAGTGATTCTGCTGGCCATGATGGAATTAAACATATAGACGCCTTCAGCCGCTCTCGCTCGTCGGGGCACAAAAGTCGTGCGCGCGAACGTCCTTGCTGTGAACGCATGTGCAAAAGCAGGCGCTTAGGTGGCCGTAAGGACTTGCACACGCCTCCTTCACCTCAGTGTACCTCAACGGGGACGCGTGATTGTTCGGCGAGCCCTGTGCGGTTTCCGCCGGTGACAGCCGAGCTCTCTCTATATGATAACCCGCTCTCCGTCGCCGCGGTGGGTCGAAAGTAGCGCGACGGAAGTGCGATCACGCCACAAACGCACCGCTTCGTGTGCAGTGGACGACAACGCAATGTATATCTGTCACCAGAAAAAAAACAAATGATATCCGTCACCGCGGCAAACAAAGCGAAGGTTCAAAGCGTGCCGACGAAATGCAAATCCATCGTCCCTTTTGTTCCCCGTCGCGTGAAAGGTGAGTGTCCGGATGCGTGTCAGTTCTTCGACCATGCCAACTGTGCAAAGTGGGAGAGGAGTCGGAGGAGGAGGAGGTGCGAAGTTGTATGAACTAAGACAGTCACTGATCTGTGGGGTGTACCCTGCATAGCGCGCTGTTGTAAGAGGGTCCCTGGACAATCCATCAGTGTACGAAACAACGAGCGCATTATGTTGTTTAAGCGTTTCCCGTTTTTTTTTTCGAATCAATTGGATACCCCAACAATCGGTTCATTTGACGATATGACGAAATAGGCTCTCGATTGGCTAATGTACGAGAAGTACCTGTTGTCAATTCTCTCCAGACCTGCACTGTCATGCAGTCGCACGGCTGTTCTGGCTTATCTAGCGTTGATGTCGTGTGATTTCGAACGATTTCCCTTAGTTTTTTTTTTCATCTTGCGTGTATGTGCGTATGTGTGTTAGAGAGAGAGAAAGAGAGAGCGGAAAGGAGGACTCCGGAACTTAGGACCCTCTGGTGGTCACACAAGTAGGTGACGCAGGCGCTATGAACATTAAAGAAAATGACCTGAAAAGTAGAAATGAACTGCTGTGTAAACATGACCCTCGGCATTTCGTTTCCATCGAAATGCGACCCCGCTGCTGGGATCGAACCCATGACCATCGGGTCAGCAGTCGAGTGACACCGATGGGCTCAGCGCTTATTTATTTATTCATGTGCCCTAAAGGCCCGAGGGCATTACATTGGGGGGGGGGTAATAGTAAACATATATGGGAACTAACACGAACAATAAAGTAATGAAATGTATGAAAAAGTGACGAACAACGTATAAATAATGTACAAAATCACAAAAAATCTATTATGAAGACAAAGCTACACTAAAAAGGAAGGCGTAACAAAAGAACAAGCGAGGTTGAACATTTATATGCCAAACAATGCTGATTATAGTCAAATAAGCGAGTTATACAGCGTGCTAAAAACCGTTATATAAGCACATGTACATCTGGGTCGGTTGTATTAGGTCATTCAAACACCAAGATGAAGCTTTCATTTGTGAGGGAATTCTTCGTGGTTTTTTATACAGACAATATCGTTGGGAAGTTGATTCCAATGTTTAACAGCAAGAAGTAATGGTGAATGTAAAAACAGATTGATTGATTGATTTGCGGAGTTTAACGTCCCAAAACCACCATATGATTATGAGAGACGCCGTAGTGGAGGGCTCCGGAAATTTTGACCACCTGGGGTTCTTTAACGTGCACCCAAATCTGAGCACACGGGCCTACAACATTTCCGCCTCCATCGGAAATGCAGCCGCCGCAGCCGGGATACGAACCCGCGATCTGCGGGTCAGCAGCCGAGTACCTTAGCCACTAGACCACCGCGGCGGGGCAATGAAAAACAGGTTTGTTCGGGCAAATAAAGGTGAGATCGTCCACGTATTTAAGAGCAATTCACGGGCAGGCAAGGGCATCAAAGGCAAGAAAGAAACCACAATCTCGTCGTTGAACTCGGAGTGGTTTGAGCTCGTTAAAAGGTTAATACAGGTGTTTTGCGCAACCATGGGCGCTTCGCTCTCTGGGACGTTGTTACAGACATGCACCAACAAACTGTCGACGTGTAGAAAGATGCATCGGTGCCTGCACAACAGCTGTAACAGCACCAATCACCGAGAGAAACGTAATTGCGCTAACCTATAGCGCGCACCTCAGGAATCGTTTGGTACCGCGTTTCTCACGCAGCGACACATCTTAAAATAACTAGGCAGTGGTTGCGCTAGAGCACAGCAATTCGTCATCGTATAGTCGACAACTGTTTTTGATTGTCTATACGTGGTACATGAGACCCACGTGCCGCTGACCTCGCAAACGTAAACAGGATAGTTAGGAAATGGATACTGGTGTTGACAAATGAAGCGGTGGATACGCATGCAGGCTCGGTGGCGCAAGCCGCGCGCGCGTGGTTTCGAGCGTTGTATCTGTTCAAGGGGGGCCACGTCGCGCGATTTGCAAATATTTGTTTCGGCCGTAGCGACGTTAGTCATTACGGAATCCGTCATCGCTCTAACGCACTCGAGCGTTTTGCTTCCACTTACCACGTGTCTTGCGAGCGCCTGTAGTTATAGATTTCGTGGCTAGTCGGTCACGCGGTTGCTGGCAGAGTGGAGACACACTACGAAGAAGACACTTATCAGCGCGCACTGCAACACGTTAATGGGATAGCTTTAAAGAGCTCATTTCACAAAAAATTACGGTGCCGGTGGTGGCCTTGAGTTAAAATTCCAGGTAGACGCACAGAACGAAATAAAAAAAAATCTTAGGTTCAAGTGGTAATCGAATCTAATACTCCTGCGTGGCTTACAGATGTTCCGCCGCAAAGAATACGGACCTTGCTCATAATTGCTACGAAAAAAAAGAAAATACTATATAGATTTCATGTGGTTCGAGGAATGTTTTTAATACATTAATTTTTTGCGTTACGAAACCGCAGACCCATTACCAGGCGTAAAAACATGTGACTTGCGCTATACAAGAGGTTGGTTCATAAACGCACCAATTCGAAAGCACACAAATCAGTAACATTCTCAGAATTTTTTTTTAGGGTGGAAGAAGGTAGGTTGGTTGGAACCCCGCCTCTTGGCTACGTCCCTGACACAGGCATCAATAATTACCCTTATCCACAACACAACCCTCAACGTGTTATACATGTTCTCAGCGCGCAATTACCTCCCCTCTTACGCACACCTAGTGATTTCGTGGCCGACTCGACAAAGGTAGAATATTAGGGAGTTTTAGTGTTGTTTACCCAAGCGGCTTGCGTACCTAGGAGGTGGGGGCGGCGGTATTGCGCATGCGCGAAACCCCGAACATATGCGTTGCAAGATCGCTGGGGGGCGATGGGGCAATGCGTCCGTGCGACCATAAACAATGCTTCCACCACTGGCCTCCTGGCGGAGAAAAGCTTCCATGGCGCACATGTTACCCGTGACGTCACCCACCTTCACGGCGAGCAAAGCCGAGGCTGGCCAGAGCCACCACTTTGACTTTCAAGTTTTAAGCGCAAATATTATAGTGGCTCGCCACTATACAAATACCATGGCACAAAGACGCCAAATCTCGGACAGCATGAATCGGCCGCCTTGTAAGGTCCACCTTCGCAGGAACTCATGGTATCCACACTGTGGATACTCTAGCCGTCGAGTCAAAATAAGCCAAAGTGCAAACACCAATAGCGATCACATTGTTTCAGCCAGGTGACCAAAGCTAGAATGGCCTGGAGCATAGAAACTAAAAATATGCCAGCCCCAACTAAAGTGTATTATCTCAACCAGCTGAATAGGTGGTGCCATCTAGTGCGGCCGTAGTGAACCAGACAATCACAACATTTTTATTGCAGAAACATTGTGCATTGTACGCCTAGTGCAAAAACTGCGCAGTGGCGGTATTACAAATGAGTAACCTTTTTATTCATTTTCACCTCAAAAACATTACGCGTAAGCCAACATGTTCATCACTGTGGTTGCACGAAGTGTCACAGGATGTCGGCACTACCGTTGCAGCAGCCTTGTATTTCTCACTTTTTGGGATAAAAAAGTCTCGTTATTTTGCCGCAACGCTGATTCATTCCTATGTAAGTTAAATGCAGTTAGCACCACCATTTATGGTTTGCGAAAACGTAAAGGTATACATGTTTGCGTATAATGAGCTCAAAACGTTCGAAGAGACACGTTCTGGTAGGACGGTAAACGCAAACTGGTATCCGGTAGCACGTTAACGTAAAGAAGTATACGTACAGGCTAAAAGTTACACAGAGGTACAAGATACATCGTTGCTCTGTCGTCGCACTTGTCGGACTACGACCGGCCGTCTGGATTGCTTGGCATCGACGGTGCCGGCTTCAGTCGCAAGTGTGGCGCATACGAAAAAGTTTTGTTTGTTTGTTTTGTGTTGATAACTGTCATAATATTTAAAATGATTTAATGAAATAAGTTTACTTTATGTCACTACTTAGGTTTAATTTAAATTTTTAAATCGTAAACATAATTAAATAATACTTATGCGACAATTAAGACGCTATGGCGCTGTGAGTGCGTGTGGCCTTCGTGCGGCTTGCATTTGCGTGCGCGCCTCTATAAGGCATTCCAGTTGGGTATGGGTTGGGTACGCAACGCCGCGCGCCCCCAAGCCCGCAACGCCCCAAGAGCTTGCGTACCCAGCACTAAAACTCTCTATTGTCGCAGTGGGAACTTCGCAGCTGTACTTTCCCTCGGCATTCTATAGATAGTCTGGAAGGGCCACTTTGCAGGCGGACGTACGTTCCTTACCACGTGGCACGTATCGGTGTCCTTGCACGAAAAGCGAAGCCAGGCAAGCGATTAATTGAAGGAAATGAGAACAAGGTACCCTTACGCTATCACGTTCGGCTAGTAGGGGTGAAACTGAAGCGTTCTTTAATTTTTTTATGATTTTCTTGAGGCAAGAGCGCAAGAAAATTAAACGTGAATAGTGAAAAAAAGACCAAGCCACAAGCAAATCCGAACAATTTTCTCAAAAAGGAAAAGCTTCTTAGTTGCCGAAAAATCTCATGCTTGTTCTTCTACGCCCACGAGCTTAGGCGCAGCTTGTATAATGTTTACGTCGACTGGTCTCGGACTCAAAACGTCTATCGACGTCCGATTTCAACCGTTAATCATCAGCATGAAACTTAAGGCGGCACCTCACCACGCGCTTTTCTTATGTCACTCGTCGGTGCTGACGTCACCTTGACAATTCTTGCTAACTGGACAATACATGCGTACTGATTGATTATTTGATTGGATTGGTTAATAAATTAGTTGATTGATCAATATTTAGCATTTAACGTCTCAAAACCACCATATGATTATTAGAGACGCCATATTGAAGGTCTCCGGAAATTTCGACCACCTGGGGTTCTTTGAAGTGCGCTTAAATCTGAGCACACGGGCCTACAGCATTTTCGCCTCCATTGAAAACGCAGCCACCGTAGCCGGAATTTGATCCCGTGACCTGCTGGTCAGCAGCCGAGTACCTTTAGCTACTAGAGCACCGCGGCGGGGCAATGCATGTGCACTAGCAAAGCTGTCTATACTTGAAGCCTCTCCAACCCTTTTGGCACCTATCAGTGCACCCCGCTAACGTATACACTAGACAAATACCTTCTTTTTTTCTATTTGCATTTAATCGTTATTATTTTCTTGTTAGGCGTATAGTCACAGCTTCTTTTCTTAGAGTGATGCTTTCGTGTCTTCGAAATTTACGCCGCATGCTTTGGTTACATTTGGGCTTAACCACGCGAGCCACGTTCAGCATAACCACAGCCTCTGCCAGCTGTGTGACACTGTAGTGTACTAGAATACTGGTACACTATAGTGACACAAAGCCACATGTGAAATCCACTGTTGCTTGGATATTCGCGTAAAAACGCGTACAAAAAACGCGTGCGAAGGAATGAGGCATTGCATGCGTGCTGATTTAATTTATGTTTCTTGTACGCGTTTTTCTCGGTGACGGGTCAGTGAATAAGCAGGTGAATAGCCGCCAACTCCCACCCTTGAATCTAAATATTTTATTAGTTATTATTTATTACATACTGCTGACCTGTTTACCAGGTCTTAAGCAGGAATGGGCATGCATACAGAACTATTTACTGCAAACACATAATTAACATCCCACAACATAATTACAGTGGTATCATTTGTAAAAAAGACAAACGGACAATGAAAAAAAGAGAAAAAAAGCATACTATTCAGCACTTCTGCAGCAGCTTGCAAAAAACAAAAGAAAACATTCCAACAATAGTAACTCTGGTCTGCATGACTATACAAAAAAAATTTCTTAGTGGTTGCTGAGAGCATGTAGAAATAGATCAACTGCTGGACACTCCACAGTACCGGGTGATAGGCAATTCCACTCACGTGTAGTTATAATGGAAAAAAGGTATACCTGAATGTGTCTCTGTGGTTTACGTAATCTAAAACTTTCTTTGAATGATATAAGCGCACAGTACATTCACTTGCTTGTGTAATGTGCACTGTTTTCTTGATTCCTATTTTGTTGTGGAAAATGAGGTAAAAAAGCTTCAGCCTCTCCATTCTTCTCCTCTCCTGTAGTTTTCCGAGCTCTGCTTTAATTAGAAGAAGTGAAGGAGAAGTGCGCCAACTATAACAATAAACACAAATAGGACAGATTTTCTTTGGACCATTTCTAGTCTTTTTTTTAATACTGGACCGAGTAGAGGGATCGCATACTGCAGCTCCGTATTCTAATGCTACAGAAGAGAGGGAATAAATTCAGAGAAAGGCAGGAATCGTCAAATCAAGGAGTATAAAGCAGCGCATTAAAAGAAAGCTCATAATACCTTATGCATTATTACTGAGACGGCTCAAATGCGAAAGCCCCTTCTTTTTTCTAAGTAACGGTCTCCCCCGCCCCCCCCCCCAAAAAAAAAAAAAAATTCCTGCACCCAGCGTGCATGCCTCCGGGATCAGAGGCGTTCGAAACATTCTGCTCGTACTGTGGTCACGCAGTGCCTCAGAGACAGACCCACCTTTCATTTTCGATGCAGGCGAAAATGATCTAGGCCCGTGTGCTCAGATTTGGGTGCGTGTTAAAGAACCCCAGCTGTTCGAAATTTGCGGAGCCCTCCACTACAGCGTCTCTCATAAGCATATGGTGGTTTTAGGACGTACCAGGGTGGAACGACCTAGTCAGGCATTTATTAAGCCTTTAGTCGTGTTCCCCAAAGCAAAGTGTAACGATTTTGGCTTGAATAAAATGAAATAAAAGTGAAAAATGAAAGCCCACATATCAACCGACCTCCCTTTGATGAGGCGATAATGTTGTGTGACGACGTCATTACATGACATAGCGTTATGTGACGTCACGATGACACCACAAATTTCGGAAACTTGCGACGTGTGAGGACGTCACCCACACGACCATTTTTCGCATCACTCCTGTTGATGCCGAGGATCACTTTTTGCGTCGGCTGACGCATCTAAGACTATAAAAGAAGGTGTCTTTTTTTTTTCGAAGGTCCCTATGATCTGCTCCGGTCACACTAGACAGCGTAATTCGAGCTTTCAAAAGCGTCGACGCCTACGTGCGGTCACTCTTTGATGCAGTCGCAACCGAGCTGTGGAACGCATAGGCGGGAACGAAACTCGGCAAGTTATTCCCGAGGGTACAACTGGTGCACACCTGAGCCCACGTACGTGTCTTGCGGCTACCTGCTCTGTTACGCAATAAGACAGCCGCCAATAAAAGAACGACACAAAACTTAAATAACGAGAACAGGGCGAAGCAGGAAGGACAGTCGACATGCAACCACGCCCAAAGTGTGGTCCACAAAAAAAAAAAGCAAGGCTGACAACGAGCAAGAAAAAAAAATAAAATAAAATACACGAGTAAAAAACAGAGCTCTCGGAAGGAAAACGAAAGCGAAATGGAGACCCTTGCACTTTCGATGCCCGGGAGGAAAAGTACGAACTCGGAGCGTCGTACAGCTGTACTCCCTCCCGCTTAATTGCATGCACTGAAGCGAAAGCTAGAGCTTGCCCGGCGAGGTGCCATCTATTATATCAAGCAGCAACCGGCTAATCGGTGGGCGTTATTCTGCGACTCCAAGGCCGCTCTATAATGTCTTTCGCAAGCATTTCGTCGCGGGTCGTACGAACAACTGGTGTGGGAGATCAGAGAAATGTTGCACTATGCGACCGATAAAGGACCAAACGTTGCGTTCCGGTGAGTACCAAACAATAAATGTCCCAGCAGGAATTGAACCATAACATTCTCCGTGTCAATGAAGTATTACACCACAGAGCTTTCCTAATACTCTTATGTTCCTGTAACGTCAATTGTGCCTGCAGTCCCGGCTTTTCAATTTTATGAACATTACATATGTATACTCCAATGATACAGTCGTCAGGTCGGGTTAACGTAAATTGTAGCTAGGTGCCATCCGCTGAAGTTGATTTGTATGGGCTACCATTCTCGCGCGAACCAGCGCAAACGCCAGCACTTCATCGCAGCGTACCGCTTCTGGTATAGCTAAAATCCATGTTACCGTTGACAGCGCTACACCACTGTAAGCAACTTCAAATTTAAAACATATGCAGCGGTTTAACGTATGTGTGTCGGTGGATTTTAGGGGCGAAGCTCCTTAAAGCGGCACCCGTTCGTCCCTCGTCGTAGTACGTAACATATCTTACCCTTTGACCTGCAAGGTGGTGCCGGTGGTTTCTCCTGTGCGTTGTTGAACAATAAAAAATTCTAAAAGCCGAATTCTCCTGTCTCTCATTCCCAATTAGCAGCCATTGGCATGTACATTGAGCACCATCTGAAAAGAAAGGGTTGCTATACTCGCTGGGCGTAACCTCCTTGGTTTTACAAAGGCTTAGCGAGCGTTCGGCCCCAGTGCCATGAATATAGTGAACTAGTATATACCATGAACTCGAGGTGGTTAAAGGTGGGAAGTAGACACGAAGCGCAAGCCGTAAGAAAGTGGGCGCGTGCCCCCTCTCGTTTAGTCCTTGGAATGTCCGCTGGATGGCGGTGCTTCTATATGCGGAATATATGATGAAAAGATGCGAGACGGTGGTACTTGGAGTGTTCACTAGATGGACGCACGGACACACAGACAGATGCATGGACGCATGGATGGTCACAGAGACGGACGCATGGACGGACGGAAGCAAAAACGAATGGACGGACGGATGCTTCACCCCACTCTCCATCATTCACCCCGTGCATATGCCGCCATTTTTCACCTATCTTTTAGCGCAGTTTCATAACAATTCGCCCGATAAAAAATAACTAAAACTCATTCCTTTCCATCCCAATGCTTCGCATAACATCGATTTCCAAGGTACGTGGGATCTGCCAATTTTTTATTCAATGTCAGCTAATGTAAAGCTGGCGGCACAGTTTCAGCCGAAGTGCACGCATTTAGCCAGAGCTGCGCCACACACGGCAACATTAGCACGGCGTACGTGCGAAGAAGGATCTATCGAGCTGCGTCCTTCCCCTAGTCGCCTGTGGGTGACGTCACACAAATGACGTGGAGATGGAGAAGAAGAGTACAAATGGGGTGGAAGACGACCAGGAGGAAGACGACAGAAAAGCGCGCAAGCAATCACGCCCGCCGGCTGGCAACCAGGAAATTCGAAGAAAAAGAAAGTGAGCGACTGGCCCACGATAAATATGGAGTAATCACGAAAGGTTGCGCCGGCATTGCGGTCGTGGGGGTGCGGCAATTCGAGAGATTCTTCTTTTCCTGCACTCAGGTCACTTTTTCTTTCTTTATTTTCGCGGCCATAGATCACGCGATGCGTCTCTCACGTGTGCTACTTCAGAAAATTTTCGCAGTGTAGCTAACGGGTAGCGTGTAAGGCTCGCTGAAGTCGAACATCGGTGGAAAAGTTTCAAGATTGCTTGAGATGGAAATTATGAACAACAACAAAAAAAAACTGCCCGTGTCATCCTACGTGGGGAACTTGAGTAAATGCGTCGCAGAGTGGTGAAGGTATCGCATGTGTTTCGTAAATGGGTATTGTTTGGAAATGCGTCATTGTTATTTCGTCTGCGTTATTCTTGTCTATTGATTGGAGGAGAAGCGTTGCCTTCAACGAGCGGTGAGACGTACGCTGATATTGGGCTATGAAAATACTGTTGCTTTGAGCGCATCTGCTCCAGTCAAGCAAAGCCTCAGGCCAAACCAAAGCGAAGCCTCCCTTGATTGAATTCCAAACATGCGGCCCAGTGCCTACATATACGGGGCGGCTAATGAACGGCTGTGCAGCGCAAGCAGTCGGCTTTCACTAGCGGACGCTGCCTGCGTCGGCCTTGCGAGGCGAGAGAGGGAGAGAGAGAGAGAGAGAGGGAGGGAGGGAGGGAGGGAGGGACAGTTTACAAAAGACGCGAGCATGCGGCACGAGACGTGATCTTGCGCATTGAGGGTGTCGACACTTTCACCGACGACGGATTTGGGAGTAAATGCGACTATAAAATGCTCGCATTTAAATAAAAAAAATGTCTGCACGGACGGTTATAAGGTTAAACGTGTTATCGCCTCAGAAGACTGACTTTCGAAGTGCACACAAGAGGTAACTGATGTGAGTATCACTAAGCAGGAGTATTAGAGTGATCTTTATTGAGATTATGTTGAACACTTTGTTGGTCAAAAGGAAAAAAATTGCCCGCAGCTTCCCTCGGGGGAACACTGAGGAGGATGCGGAGCATATAATTGGTTAACGGGGTGTTAAAGTGCGACTTACTTGGGTCGATGGCTAAATTGGTTAACGTGGTTGTGAAATGGGGTGTTAACTTGCGACTTACTTGGGTCGATGGCTAAATTGGTTAACGTGGTTGTAGGAGGGGGTGTTAAATGAGTGAACACGTACACACGTATGCGAAAGGGCGGCGCTGGTCGAAGGGACGTCGATCATTGTGTTTGTGGATTCGTTGGAATTCATTTCACCGCGACCTTGGACGTCGACGCGCCGTACAAACCAACCGACGAGCGGCAACTGAGCGAGCGAGCGCCGACCTTGAGTATATATACAGCGCGACGGCGCATGCACTGTCAGCTGTTGAACGTTCTCGAAGCGCGACGGCGCATGCGCGTCCACTGTAGAATCAGGAGAATTGTAGAATGTTCTCGAAGGGGAGAAGCACGCGCGGCACAGATGGTGGGTGACGGTGCATGCGCGCGTCAGCTGTCGAACGCGGTGTGTAGAGGAGGAAGGGTGCACAGATGGTGGAGGAGTGAAGCGCGTGCCGTGTGTAGAGGAGGAAGGGATGCACAGATGGTGGAAGAAGGAGAAGGAAGCTTGCGGACGGCGCCGCACTACAAGCCTCGAGTATTAGATGCTCCGCATCTAAAAGGCAGATGAACTCTGCCTGACGAATTCTACGTATACCATCACACAATCGCCGCAGAAGTGACGAAAATACCAAAAAAAGGCAGCGAGAATAGTAAACAATAGCACAAGATACGCAAAAATACCAAAACAACAAAAACTATATCATTTCAACTGCCTTTTAACACGCACTGGGCTGGTATACATTGTATATTTTTTGGTTGAGTGACAAGGAAGCCACGCTAAGATAATTATGGCTCTATGTTTTCGTACTTAAAGAGCTTCAATAATCTCCAGCTTGAAAAAAAAAGAGAAGTCTTCGTTGTGTTGCTACACTGCTTCTTTTTCATGTCTTTTTTTCTTCCTTACGTTAAGTGGATTTGTCCCAGGCTACCACAACACCGCTTAGTAACGGTTTTGCATGAAGACTGCAACCATTTCATAGCGTTCCTAAGAGGTTATACTCCAATATGCCATTAGCGAATACAGTTACTACCTTTTAGTTATTTTTCTAAGCTATATCGACTACGGTTATACTCGTATAGATGACGTACATGGAAGTGTATACTGTCGCACTTACTATACACAAAAGCACTCTCGCGTGCGTTTATGATAATAAGGCGAGAGAAACGGCGGGTCTTCGGCGACTGTCCGTCGCCTAGTGGAGAGTCATGAGAAAAACCGAGTGGCAGCGGCCACAAAGTGAAAGCAACCGACGCGCCCGTAAGTCCGGCGGTGGCTGAAGTGGCCGTAAAGAACGCCGTTTATCACCGGCACGATCTCGATCCTCCCATTCGTCGTTGATTATTTCCTCGTGTTTACTTTTATTTCTCCAACACCATTCGCACGCGCCGTTCGTAGTTTTTTTCACCCCACGTGAATTTATACTCTTCCGTCATATTTTTCTTTTTTATTTCGCTAATGTTTTCATTTATTTTTTTATTTATTTTTTGCAGAAGACAAACTATTGCCGTAACATCAGACCTATTTGACGTTCGTGAGATCCGAGTACCGGCACTTTCTGACCGTTTTCACAAAAACGGGGTAACTCGAGCCACTTGTGTTTAGAGAAATTTATTCTCACAGGCAGTGAACATCAATTACAATCCAACAGAACAATGCGACAGAACACAACATCCACAGACACACCAAAAGTTGTTACAAAAAGATATGTGTACATATGTAAACGGAACACAACCTACACAACTTACCCAACTACACAGGAATTGTTACAAAAACAATGTCTACATATGCACAATACATGGTAAATGAAGAACACACAAATGAAATGTAGAGATCTATATGTCAGATATTTACATGGTATTTACAAGGTATTTGTACGAGTACTAAACAAAGATTAACCTACCAATACCAGGCAGGCCTGAAAACAAGCCCTAGACGACTCTCACAGACGAACACAAAACGGCAGGACCAGTGTCGAAGGAATTACTCCTCACCCAGAAAGAAGAGTTCCTCCGACAACACAGATATCATTTCTTTGTACAGTCGCTCCGAAATCGGGAAGAGAGCCCGGCGACGACGACCTGCTGCAACAGCTTCACAACGGTTACGCCAAAGACAGTAGGCACCAGCAACAATGAGAAGGCAGGCAAAGCGGCCTCGAGAACAACGTCCAGAAGAAACAAAGCGGTTTACTCCGAGGCCTCGAAATCCTGCATGCACAGCCCTCCAGAAAACATGAGCAACGACACATTGCCTTAACACATGCTGATTTGTTTGCCGTAGGGAGCAGTTCGGACATGTTGATGACTGGACCATTCTTCACCTTTCTAGGCGGTCATAAAAAGAGAGATATCTAGACACTGGGAACACTTATAAAATATGCACCGAGTTGGCTTCCAGCCCTTCTAGCGAACACCAACACGTAGTTATTGTAAACGGCTATCTTGTTTGTCTACATTTTATTTAAAATACTCGAACCGCGCACCGGGAACAATGTTTAGGACGAGCCGAGACATATCTACCCTAAAAAGTTAAGCGCAAAATAGAGAAAACAAAATATCCCTTGCTGAGTGTGAGACAATCTTGCGTTTTAGTCCAAGCTCAATTCAGCATCAAATACGCCACATTCTAATAATGTTCAATGTCAACTAAATCTTGACACTGCGCCCAAGATTACAGTTTGCGCTCATCCTGTGCTCGTTGCGCCCCCATACTCCAACAATTGACCTTCGGCACGCATTTTAGTCCACATCGATTCCTTTACATTTGTGGCAATTACTTCGCTACAGCTCCAAACAACATATATTAGCTCCCATGCTTTCCTTGGCTTATGTGTCTGTCGGATTCACCTGGTTCGGTCTTGCTCGGGACTTATACTACGATATCCTGAATAAGGTAGAAGTTGAAGATGAAATCTTGAAGCGACCTGAAATCCCAGTTTACGAAACCATGCACTTGGTGTATAGAAGCATGTCATCGCTGCAGACTTGCGGCTGCTGTGACAATCTCGTACAAAGACTTAAAAGTAGGGTTTTCGCTAAACGCAATTCTCTATTTTTCTGTCCTTTCAATTGGCCTCCTTGTCACACACGACTTTTCGGAAGCGATAAACCTGCCACAAAGTGCGGTCGTACATTCCCGCTGAAGAAAAAACGGAAGGTGTAAACAAATGACCGCAAGGACTGCCGCAACCACCGCATCTGACGACCCCCGTACAGCGGCGAAGCGAACGGCGAGATGAATGAGGGCGTAGTGGAAGCCGTCATTTCCGGGTTCAGAGAACAGCGGCGTGAACATGATTCGTCCATTAGAGCGCCGTTAGAGCGGCCGCTTCTTAAGAGGCGCGTTACGCTGGCACGTCCGCCGAACCAAGTGGGAAAAGCGATGAGCCGCGAGTGTACGCCCGTTTCCATCGGCGCCGCAAGACGACGCCCTTTGCCGAAACCTGCGATTGCCTCGTCGGAACTGATGCCTTCTACTTTTTGCCACACGACGAGGTGAGGCGATCGCAGCTCTCTCTCTCTCTCTCTCTTTCTCTTCATCTCCTATTTCCGTATCTCCTGTGCCCTTTATCCGTTACTCTGTCTTTTCTTATACTCTCGGCTTCCTCTTAAACACGACACCGCCAATGTACGTGGGTCTGTAATCTCTCGCGAACCTTTTATTTCGCGCCACTGGTTTAGCTGTACGACCCCAGTTTTCAGATCCCACAGAGCTATAACAAGAAAGTAATCTTCCCAAAACAAGCCCAGAGGAAGCGGAAATTCCGCGTAAACGCCGAAGGCTCCTCCCGACGTGCTTTGCTCGGAGGCAGTTTTGCAGGTGCCGTGTCATTTGTCACGAGATCATATAGGGTAGTGGCGAGCATTGGGCTAGACGAGGCCTATGCGTCCAGACGTCCCTGCAAGCGCCTCAGTATGTCGACGGCGTCTACCGCTGTTTGCAAGCATGGGGCAGGTCTACAGTATGGCTGCAAGCTCGGCAACAGCACACTACCTCGGTGCATGTGTAGGTCGAGTAATTATTTGCACAGCTGGTTCGATGGCGTGCCTGGATGAATGCGTTTTCACAGTCGCGAACAACCAATCGTTCGACACACCATGAAGTGCTGACCCATATGCAAACAAAGTACCATATGCAAATGAATCCGCTCTACCCCCAGTGAACCTCGGACTCAATGGCAGCATGCCGGGCAAGCTTAGCAGAGTCACTAAATCCAGATTAAGCAATAAAACGCTTGCATTTGCAGAAAAGCGAAACCGAAAAATGCTCAATGTTTGATAGTAAACGGATTCTGGAATGATTCATTCGTGCAAGAAACGCCATACTTCGCTCAACCAACTATTTTCTCGTCATACGCTCGTCCCAGTCTACACTTTTACCACATTCTTTCCTCCTCCCCTCTTCCCTGTTAATCATTAAGTTAACTGAGCGCAATACTTAAGCACATGCACGCGTATATGCTTCCGAAGCACTTTTCATACAGCCCCCAAACGTGCATGTTGAAGCCCACGTCGGTCTTTATGTGTTACTCGTATTAATCCCGCAGTTTTGATTACGTCACCAACTGCCTGGCGTTTACTCACGGAGGAAGGAAAAAGGTAAGGAGAGGGCATGCCCAGCCGGCGCAGGGCGTAAAAAATGTGGCGGAAATGACATCATGGCGGCCATCTTCACTAGGCACAATGGCGGCGTTGCTATGGTTACGTGTTGCGCAGTGGAGCTGGTCTAGCAGTGAGCGGCCGCGGCTGGCGGCGGAATGTGTGCCTCCCCAGGTATCGTGCTCAGCCGTGGCGGACAATATCTATGCTCTGCGCCACGTTATTGGTTACGCAGTGTTCTCCTGGCTGTTACAATACTCTTAGCAACGTTTACAAATCCCTTTGTCCATCACGGGGCTTCAACAGTGCGTAGAACAAGTGCATATCCATGTGTCGTGCGGCGGATGACGCGGATGAAGCAGTTAGTGTTCAGCGAAATTGCGTTGGGGCACCATGACGAAGCTGAATGACGACGAACGCCTTGCAGGTCAGTGACGGTTGAGCAGTGCTCCTGCTTGTGACAACGGACGGCGCTGCTGAGCCCAGCAAGACGCCGTGAGGACCATGTGCACATACGTAGTTTCGTGTTGTGTGTGTACAGTAACAACTTGCAAGTGCGTATTAAAACACCTTTTCTGTTCCGCTTGGTACACTCTCCACCAGCATTGCATGTAATCTCAACGTAACAGCAACCACGTTCAACTGTCACTAGCACCGTGGTCAAAGTCACCACGGTCGCAGAATGCTGACGCCGGTGAGTTTCACGCGGAACACGGACACAGTGGCAGGACGCTGCGTCGGCCGCGTGGCGGAATGCAATCGTAGAAGGCGCAAGACCGATCGTGTTGTCTGAACAGTTGCTTAATTAATGATGTGAAAGCACTCGCCGTTGTCAGTGCCCCTAGCGCGCGTTCTCTCGTAGTTGCTTCGTTGTCGGCGAGCTGTTACTCCCTGTTATTACTCGGACGAAGCGATTTCGCTGAAGGTGTCCAGCTGGCTCAAAGTGATGAGCCCAGTTCCATTAGTTTCGGATTGTCACGACACACGCGCTGCGCAGCCCACGTGCTTTCCGAGCCGGAGAGGGAGTCGCGCCTTCTGCTTTACATCCGAATGTAAACAAGAGAGGAGAATTCGCCCAGTCAATAGCCGACTTCCGGCTTCATCGCGGCTTCACAACGAGTGACGTCAGGGCCGCTCCTTACCTTTCCTTCCTCCGTGCGTTTACTTTTTACCGGCCACTACGTAATCAGTCGGGGGTACTGCAAGCCTTGCGTTTCCCGTAACGTATAAGAATAGAAAAACTGAACGCAGCCTCTAACACGACAGCGTACGTGCAGCAAATTGTTTTTTTTTTTTAATTTTCAAGCAACAGTTGTCACGAGAGACAGATTTCGCTGGCGGCGCCGTCGTGCCCAAATAAAAATCGGCGAACACAAATCACATAAATGTGATTCACGAAGGCGAGCTGGACACATGCGTGTTTTTATGCCTCATTTTCTGATAATTGATGCTCTATCAATATGTGTTTGGTGATGATCACCTATTTCTATTATGGCTGATTGATAGTTTTTTTATTATTTTTTTTCAACGAGGTCAAGGGGTATTTCACGTTGCCACGTTCCATTGCTGCCCGAGTGTAGACGTGCTGCCGTCATTGTTGCCTGTAGCAACTGAATGCGCTTCTAAGCACTTCGATGAAGGTCCCATTCTGAGCAGAAAGGAAGGAAGAAATTATACGGGAGCATTGCGCAATGAGAAAGTGAAGAAAAAAGAAACGAGGAAAGTAAGAAAGCAAGGAAGAACAACAAAAAAGAAGGGAGAAATAGGGAAAGAATAAACGAAAAAAAAGAAGGCAAGAAATAAACAAGACAGTAAGCAAAGGAATAAGAGAAGAAATAAACAAAGAAAAAACCAGAAAGAAAACAAAAGGGAGAGAAGGAAACGAAGAAACAAAGAAGGAAGAAAATGAAGGCAAAACCAAACAAAATAAAGAATTAAAGAAAGAGAGAAAGGAAGGAAAGGAAGAAAGAAAGAAAGAAAGAAAGAAAGAAAGAAAGAAAGAAAGAAAGAAAGAAAGGAAAACTTGGCCCCGTATCTGCATGCTAAATGTCGCCGAAAGACGATGGTCTTGCGTCTGAAGAGTGTGAACAAAACGTTTATTTGATGTTCTGCGCCAGAAAATTGGTGAATGGTATTTTGGAGGCGCTGCGTTAGAGAGAATCGAGCGTGCAGCGGAGGCGAACGAGCGCATCAAGTCGCGTCCTACGTGAAATATGAGCGCTATCTGGCCGTTATCTTGGACAACGAAGTGCGTGGTGTGCGCACCCGTCTTGGAGGCGATAAGGTGTAGAACGCAAAGCGATGGGTAGGTGCCACCACCATGTCGTCTTAGCAAATTTAAGCGTTGGAAACACATGCCTTTTCGTGCAAGCGTTGCATCGTCAGCGCAGCGTGATAAGCCCTACGGTCCTTAGATTTACTTGTGTATGCTTTTTCTAGTAAAAAGACGCGCATATAGAATATTGGCGTGTTGTTATGGTGCCTCAGATATGCGTAATAATTGCTTTTTCAATGACGATCACACAAGTATGAATGCTAAACCTGAGCAATATTGGTGGGTGCTGCGGACGGGGTCAGCCGTTTGGGGATGGACAGACAGACAAACAGATCAAATTTTTGCGTCGAAGTTCCCCAAGAAAGACTGTCGTCTTTAAAAGCATTCGCTAGGCATCGCTTGCTCTATTTTCCCGATAGAGGAAGTGCTCCTGATTTCTTACGCGAAAGCGTTATAAATACCTCTTTCAGGAGAAACTCCGGCATCGCCATAGTTGGTTGCGAGCGAAAAGTCGGCGTTGTCCGTGAGCAAGAAGTAAACAAATATGCAAATAATGAAATACACAAAACTACAGTTTGCTGATTGCATTGCTCACCAATTTGCAGCAGACGCATTTCACGGCAGTTTCATGCATCTTCGTGCGCTGGCTCTTTCTCTGATTTTACCCTGTAGTATTCCTCCTAATGATGTGATAAAGCTCAAAAATTATGAAAAGAACTAGAACGAAAAGCAGTATATTCCAGAAATAAGCAAATAGCTATTTTCTCGCAACAGGAAGGTACAGGAGTTAACAAATTTTCAACGAATATATATATATATATATATATATATATATATATATATATATATATATATATATATATATAGGGAAAGAGGGAGAGAGAGAGAGAAGAGACACAACTTAGCGGTTGTTTATTTCCAATGGTTTCGACCAGTGGACCGCCGATCTTCGTCAGAGTTTTCGGCCCATTGGAAAAACTTCTAAACATATATTGGTGCATTTTCATACTTTTTGCGCAAGAAACCACTTGGAAAGAAAGTTTCCGCCAATAAATGGCGACAACTCCTTCATTTATTCTTTATTTAAACAAAAGCAACGCCTGCAATTTGGAGAACTCTTCGAGAAACCAGAAATATAGAGTTATTTAATGTCGATAACAGGATGCGTGGGTTGAGTACATATGTCACCACAGAGGTACGTATACGGTAGGCTAGTTGAAGGATAGGGTGATTTAAAAATAGTGAACCTTTATTTTGTGCCACATTAGAACTTATCAATCTTCTGAGCTTAAATTCAGTTGATTCAGAATGTCACTGATGAAGTAATTATTTCAAACAAGCTAAGCATGTTATTCTGGCGCATAGCTTCGAACATAAAGACGTCAAAGAAAGCAATACAGATTTTATCCCAAGGTGGTTGGTGTGATGACGTTATTGGTTCTGTGGAGAGTGTGGTTGCGACGAATATGCAGCTAACGATGTCCTGGCATTGTTCAGACTGCGTTCTGCATTTGGCCACAGAAAAAAAAAGTCATTTAAGCAATACAGGAAAGACCTGCTGGCATGCGAGACACCTGTTTCAGTCTCCTGATCGACATGGCAGTTGAGACCATCTCCGAGCCAACGTCACAATCAATGTGTCAAAAAAAGAAAGCTGTTTACGACACGATCCTTCTGTTTTGGGATAGCGAGAGAGGATGAAATGCTAAATGGGTTCCTCGTATAAGATGCAACACAGCGTACCTCTTGCGCGCTTCTTTGTGCTCTCGAATCATCGTCGGTCGACGTTTTGCTTGGCACGCAGCCATGTCTGCGCTTCAGCCTACAGCTGCCCTCGCTCACTATATCGTGCAGGGACAGGCATATACGCAAGTGCATTCAGACAGCCGGAATGCGGCCTTACAAAATCGTCTCCCACCATTCGCAGACGAAAGGGCCAAGCACGCAAACATCACTTAGCGTAGATCATCGCTGTGATTGGTGAGATGATCTGACATTTTTAAAACAGGGCAGCTCCTTAAGCTTGAGTTTCGTCCGTTAGCGTTTGCAAAAGCGCCTTTGAGTGATGACGTCATGATGCGTTGCCTAGCAATGCGTTGGAGGCAGTGAAGGAAGAAGAGAGAAGTGCAGTGAATGAGTAAAAGACATAGATAAGGCAATATTGACTATCTCGTCGCGGTGAGATTCAAAACTGGGTTACCACGGTCTGAAGGAGAGCATCGTAACAACTCGGATATACAGGAAAGCTAGTAGAAGAGCCAAAAAAAGAGAAGCGTAGAAAAAAAAGAAAAAAACAACAGACAGAAACTAATAGATGGAAATGAATAGAGAAAGAGAGAGAGAGAGAGAGAAAAAGTGAAACAGTCCTGAAGGATCCTGCGCACCCCTTACTGGGGCCAGCCCGGTAACTCCGCCCATGTGGTGACTGGGAGTCGGAGCTCGCCAGCCACCTTTTGGGCCTTCTGGATGGCCTGGTGTTGAAGGGCCCTGTCAGGGCTCCTGAGGTGGTTTATCCAGTCATCCTCGCTGGCAGGAGACCCGAGGAACGCGATTAAAACGGGACTCTGCCACAGCATATGATTTAAGTCACACTTGCAATTTCGACATTTAGGGCATTCTGGCCTTATATCTGGGAGGTATTTGCTGCAGATATAGGGGCTAGGGTAACTGTGCGTTTGGAGCAGTCTAAGCGCTAATTGTTGCGCTTTGTTAAGTGGTCAGTGAGGTGAGGGGAATTATTATATAGGTAACCTATAGCGCGAGCAAATCTCGTGATAGGAGAGGAATGACCACAGATGCATGTATGGGTCCCCGGCTGGTGAGCCAGCCCACATTTCCACGTGGCGCATAAGAACTCCCACGAGGTTATGGGCCAGCTCATTACCGTTGGAGACCCCTTGTTGAACGTTGAGTACTTCATGCCCCGGATACCAGTTGATGTGCTTGTCTGCGTTTACTTGAACGGATTCTAGAATTCTTAAGGCCGTCTGGCATAGTGTACCACAGCGGTATGCCAGTGCAGCGATATTGGAGTCCGTAAATATTGTGTCGCGCTGAGGGAGAGCTAGAGCATGGGTAATGGCCACTTGTTCGGCTTCGCAGGCGTTTATTGTTTTTATAGTAAGAGCATCGAGGGCTGTCCCATCGGGGGCGACTGCCGCAGCCGGGGAGTAGGGCTTGTCTGCATATCTAGCGGCGTCTACAAAAGCCACGTCTGCCACGTGTAGGGTGGCTGCTTTTAGTAAGGCTTGAGCGCGTGCTCTTCTTCGAGCTCGATTATGCACCGGGTGCATGTTTCTGGGAAAGTGTAGTACGGAGATCTTAGCGCGAAAGTGTTGCGGTAATGGTGTTGAATCGTTGACTTGGGTTGGGATAGGAAGACTCTTATGTGTGAGAGGAGTTCCCGGCCCGCAACTGTCGAGGACAGGCGTATGAGCTGGGATATTCTTTGTGCTTCTGTGATTTCTTTGAACGTGTTATGTAACCCAAGGGCTAGCAGGCCCTGTATGCTTGTCAAGGCTAGACCAAGTACTCTCTTTGTGCATTTTCGAATGAGGTTGCATATTTGAGTTTCATCGCCTTTGCTCCAGGGGCAAGCGCAGGCCACGTAGAGAACGTGACACAGTAAGAACGCGTGGAGGATGCGTATAGCTAGCTCTCTTCTCTAAGTTCTCCGTGTCTGTTGGCAACACGTCGGGTGAGCTGAATCACTACCTCAGCTTTTTTGGTGAGATGTGCGATCGTTAAGTCGTTCTTGTCATTCTCCTGCAGGGTACCACCCAGAATTCGAACCAACGACACTATTATTTGGGCTATCCAAGCCATCCGTTGTGGAGAGATGTATGGTTGGTTCGCCGTTGTTGCGGCCATGTTGTGGTGACAGAAGCGGCAACTCGGACTTAGACGCCGAGAATCGTATAGGCACGTGGGCTTTAAAACATTTTCTACTATATTGACTGCTTCCTGAAGCCTTAATTGCTTCGATTTCTCCGTCGTTGCCTCCAGTGCGCCAAATAGTAATATCATCAGTGTAGAACGCGTGCTCTACGCCTTCGATCTGTTTAGCTTTTGCCAGAGTCCCTTAATACCGTTCTGGTCACGAAACTTCTCCGTCACTCTATGGGAGAGCTTGATATGGTGCCAAGAGCGGCCGCTACGCGGCGCAAGCCGTCCTAGGGGGGCCATCGCCCCGCTGCGCCCGGCGGAACGCACTGGCCGCGACGGCATCCCCAAGGCGTTGTGTGGTGGCAGCTCGCGGTTTCTGCATCAGCGAAACGCGAACTTCATGTGCCAATGCACCGTGCTCAAGGTGGACTGCATGAAAATTTGAATGAACAATGCCTAAGACGTGCTGTGTGATGGGTTGAGCTCCGGATACCGAAGCAACAAAGAAAAGGCGTCGCTCTTCTGTTTCCCAAGTAGCGCCGAACTCCGAGAGAAATGGAAGCGAGCTATACCGCGGTTGGAAGCTGGCGGTTTCAGCTTCGAAAGTAAAAACGTTCGGGTGTGCGAAAAGCATTTTGATGCTAGCGACGTTGTGAGAACCGACGAGCACATCGTGAACGGGGTGGTCGTGTCGCTTCAGCGAGAGAGACCGAGGCTTCGCTGAAGGTTGTACACTTTTTTTTGAGATGTAGATTACATTTCTTCACTCTAGAAAAAAAACAAAGCCTCGCGGACAACTGTGCGCAGTTCATGCGCTGCAAGTGGTGGGCGGAAGCCACAGTGTTAAGCATAATGGCTGTGTATGTGAGCACGCCTTCCCATTTGTATATAGTGTTGTATATCTTGTATACATTACACTGTAATATTTTCGTACTATTCATATTTATCTGCATATAGTGTAAATAGTGTATATTCAAATACAGTTTATTTTAGGCAGTGAGCTAAGGCAGAGTGCAGCTGTTAATGAAACGAAATACACATTGTACAGCAGAGTCACAGATTGTGTAACATTGCTCAGAACAGCTGCAACAGTTTCTAGTGCTTTTCTTCTCCAAAGTGTTCTCAGTGTATTTTGTGTCAATAAATGTTTTCCAACTTTCTCCCCATTACATGCACCATATGTGAATCTCCCATTCATAAGTACACACCTGACTACTAGGCGGCGTATCATTAGCACCAAATTTAAGATTTATTGCATGCCTTAAATTATAACCGCCCTTCCCCCCCTCCCACCCAAAAAATAAAAACAAATGTGTGATGAGGTACCTCGGTAGTGGCAGAGGCGGCCAAGCGGCTAGCACTGGCATCAAAAGGAACTTCCAGATTAGGCTGCTGTACTTCCGTTCCCGGAGAAATCATGGGTTGTCGGCCGGTAAATAATAATGCCCTAAACAGTAACACAAGGAAACGTCAAGCGGTGGGTGTCCCGTGTAAACTGCGTGGAAAGAAGTGATCAATCAAATGTTGGGCACGTTTAGAGCGGTCGCGAAAGCCCTCGGCATCGAAAGTCCCCGCATCAAAAAAGCGATCGGCGCTCACAAACGTGTGTCCAAAACAACTGCGCATTTGGGTATAAACTCAATTGAAAGGTCTGGAATAAAACTTCTGGCTCAACCATTCAGTTCATTTGAATATGTGGGTAGTAGCGCGCGAGAGGCGAGCCGGATATAAACCAATGTGATTGCTCCTGTACTACCCAGTCGTGTTTCATTTCGTTCACCTTCCTCCCCCTATTAGCGGCCCTACCGGAATATAAAGCTCACCTACCGCATAAACATAATCGCCCTTTGGCCGGGCGCAAACACAAACATGTTGTCGAGCAGATCAAGCAGTAGCTGCTCGCATCAAGAGCATGGAGCATAAGCATCGTCTTTCAACACTTGCGGGCTATAGCTCGCAAGAACTACTTCGAGGCATCGTAAGTATGCATATAATTGGGCTATGAGACAATTATTGACACAATGCGTTATCGCGCGGTGTGAGAACACTTTTAATGCGCTGCTGTTTATAAGGTGGGCCCGCACTTCCAAGTAAACTACGCGTGCGTTCCAAAGTAAACAGCTCTCATTCGTCGTCGACACTGGATCCCGTTTCAACTTATTTATCTGGCGGCATCGATGCGTTCAGAGACGTTTAAAAAAAGGTAACAGGAAGAACAGCACGCACATAATCGCGTCGAAACGTCGGCCGCAGTGCGCATACGAGCCCAGCAGTGGCGGCGGCTTGTGGCCCCCATACGACGGGTGGCGCCTCTAGCGACAGATTTTGTCCCTATATCAACCTTCGGGCGGAGTTTCGTGACCAGAAAAGCATTGAAGGACTCTGCTTTTGCGAAAGTTGTCCGAGGGCTAAATTGAAAAGAAACGGTGAGAGCACCGACCCCTGCGGGGTGGCGCTCGGGCCTAACTTGTAGGTGCGTGAGTTGGGGTCCTTAACTTTAAGTGTGGCCGTTCTGGCCCTCAAAAAGAGCGGACGCATTTGTAGAGCCAGCAGCCTAAGCCTGCCTCTTGAATCTCGCGGAGTATATGAGCGTGGTTTATGGTATCAAAAGCTTTCACCAAATCGAGAGTTAGAATTGCTTTAAGGCCTTTGCTCCTTACTCTAAGGAGCGTCTCCTGCAGCATGAAGAGTCTATCTATCTATCTATCTATCTATCTATCTATCTATCTATCTATCTATCTATCTATCTATGTATCTATCTATCTATCTATCTATCTATCTATCTATCTATCTATCTATCTATCTATCTATCTATCTATCTATCTATCTAGCCACTTACGTCTGGTTGCTCTTGTGATTGCCCCCTTAACTTGGCGAGAGCCAAAATTAGTGTGGGAGGGTAAGATGGTTAGACGAATAAGAAGCACTGGTGAAGACAAAAATATTGTCACCATCCCGTGGCGTACGTCGTCAAACACCCGACGCCAGACAGTGGCACATACCCAAGGTCGGATATTACACTCATTGTCTACCCAGGAACGGCGAGAACACACGCATGTAATTTCAACGCGTGAGCATTAATATTTTTAGCGTCATTTCATAACGTGTCGCTCCAATAAAAAATTACAACCTGGTCGCCTTCCCTACACATACTTCACGCAACGTCGATTCCCAAGGTATGTGGTATCTGCTGACTCGTTTTTAAGGTTTACTATAGTTAATTAACAAGTCGTGCAAGTATCTCGGAGTGATCGCACTGTGCTGCACGATTTTCGCAAGGAAAAAAACGCAGTACTACTAATCGCTAACGTAAACACATGTTGACATCTCGAAGTATCACGTATATGCACGTATATCTTCTTTTTTATTAGTGTATTAAGAACAGTCACACAATTGTCCACAGAGACACAGCTACCTGGAGACATGGACACGGAGGCCTTACAGGCCTTATCTAACTCAATTACCCATCGGCGTTCCGCGGCGTCCACGTCAAAACGAGTGATGAAAAATGAAAATATCACGTGATGACGTCATTGTGATGAGTATGACGTGACGTCACCATGTTCCACGACAACGTCGGCACATGGCATCGTCGCTTCATCAAAGGCGGGCCGATCTCTGCGGCACTGCGAAACTTAGGCGAGATGCAAAAAGCTGGCAACGCCTCCGATCTTGGAGGCAGAACAATACAGCATTTGGTGCAGAAAGCTTTTGGAGTTGGGGCGGTGAGAATCAATGCCCTGACAGAGAAGAAAAATAAGTCGGCGGTTGTCGTCAATGGCAATTTCTTTTTTTAACGAAACGCTGCTGTTTCGCGCTTTATTGGTTACCATAGATTTCTTATTTAACATAAAACCCCTATTCTCGTATACTAGAACATCATATATGGTGCCATGGTTGCTCGTACGCACAGGAAGAGCGGAGGTGGTCACCCCCCCCCCTCCAGTCACCTAAGATGGGGGGGGCGCACAAGGTAAGCCCCATACATTAATAACATAATAGGGGGAGGGCGAATCCACTCGGGGAGAGGAGGGACTAGAGCTACGATGTATGTCCCCTACAGGTAGCATATAAACAGGTAGCAGAAGTCTAGAGGAGAGGGCGCAAAATCTGCTGCACACATTAATATGATACGAAGGGGGGGCACTGCGATGAACCTTCGCCCCCCTCCCCCTGAAATGAAACCCTGCACACGCCATTGTACAAGCTTGCACAAAATGCGCATGTGAAAGGGGACAGATCAATCACCGTCAACTCGATATTTGAGTATTTGAGTTGCCCAGTCGAGTCCAGTTCTCCAAAACAATGCTTACGTTAAAGATTCTCCAGTACATATGCATCTCCCACTATTACCAGCACCAGAAACGAAACAGTGTGAAGTGTTCATATAGCGACGGTTCGAAATAAGTTTACAAGAGGGTCGAGAAATATGGCAGCGTAATGACCGTCGCGATAAGATTAAACATGAACTATCACTGGAAGAATCGTTCAAGCCAGTGAGCCTGATAAGATATGCACTGCTGTTGACCGCGACTTATATATCCATCGCTCGGTCCGTACTCCAAGGGATTTTTGAAGATTCCTTGGCGAGTTCTTCGAGTTTGTTAAGATTAACGATACGCGGAAGGGCAGAGAAGACAAGGAGAGAGAGACATCAGCGACGTGTTAGTTGTCGCTTGGTTTCTGCCACTATAGCGCTGCCAATAACCATGACTGTTTTTCGGGTGCCATGTCATAGCGCTGGCCTTCAAGGAAAACCAATGTCACGAGCCAAGAATGGAACCTTGCCGAATACCCGCAATCTTCACCAGAGGAAGCCTTATAGCTAGAGTCCCAGGCGGTCAAAAACAGCAGAGAACTCCGCATTAAATTGCGCAACTTTCGCCATCTTCTATTTTCTCTGTGTTCGTTTTTCATACGCCGGGTCGAAAATACCGTCCCCCAAAACGTTATGCCCCCTATTTATAAATATTTCGATTACGTTCGGAGCACTCCAAAAGCGCTCTCAAAAACGCCGCGCTGGAAGAAGCCGTAAATCGGCGAGCAGGCTGCGACGACCACTGCTGGTCACGTTTCACTGATACAGAACAGCTTCACGGAGCTGCACTTTCATTTTCACTCCATTTCCTATCCCGAATTGCTACTGGCTGGCCGGGGCCCATTGGTTTCCGGCCTTTCCCTGTCATCGGGAGGAAGAGTGTCGACGCACCCGTATTTATACGAAACAAAAAAAACAAAAACGACGAGGCAATTGAATCTGGTTTCTGTATACGTGTTTACCTGCATGGAAGCACAAAAGGTCCCCGCCAAAACGGTGACCCTGCCCACGCGTAACAGAAGAACGTAAAGTTTGAGGAGTCGTAACGGTCGCCAAACTCTCTTACGTGCTTCACACCGATCGCGGTGTTTCGCGCCACACACCCCGCGCGTCGTCGGCCCGGGACTCTTGCTGTATATACGCTCATTCCTGGCACGTCGATTCCGCAGCGAAGCGAAGCAATCGAGTCACGCCGCTAGCCCAAGCTGCCAACAGTTTCGGCCGTCGACGATTGGCTTTGTGTCTGTGGACACAGGGCCACTTCCGGCCACCGGCAGGGCCCTGCTTTCCTTCCTATTTCCGTGTTCCTTAAATCCCCCTTTTTTGCGCCGGGAAGTCCTTGCTTCCTATCGATTTTCTTTTGCCACGCTACCACCTCGAAATGGTGTTTGTGTTTTACATTAAATACCTATAGTTTGTTCTTCTATTGCAACTTTATCAGCCGCTTTGGCGCAATGGTTTCAGCACTTGTTTGCTGACCCGAAAGACTACGGTTCGATCCAGGCCGCGGCGGACACGTTTGGATGGAGGCGGAAATGCTATAGAGGCCTGTGTACCACACGATGACAATCTGCGTTTAAAAAAAAAGAACAGAAAGAAATACAGATGGGGGGAAATTACACCCTTCCACTACGGCATCGCTCATAGCCCGATTCGACTTCGGACGCTAAACACCATAGATCAACCGGCACATTGTACCTTGATGCAACGGCATAACGTCGCCAACCGTGGTACACAGTCAGTGTTTGAAACGCCTTCCCCCAACCCCCCTTCTTTTTTTTTCCAGGCTACGTATGTTATAACACCTGAACTTCCTAAGTAGCGGTAGCAATTTGTTTTATATATTAAGTAATGCTTGAATGAAGCTTGCTCTAACGTCCAAATATTCGTCTCAATCACATAAGTACTCATTGCGCCTTATTCTCAACCATGGTGTTTTAACGCACCGTCTGGCATCCCTCATCTTCACCCACTCCCACCAGTATAGGTGTTTATCGATCTGTTCACCTAACTACAATTGACGTTAACCCGACGTGACGGCTGTATAAAAGGAGTACGTATGTAATGTTTATAAAATTGGGTAGGCAGCACTGCACCCACTATTGACGTGTCACGTAGATTAGCGTCTATATTCGAAAGGTGGTTCCGAGACCTGGCGTAGCTCTGTGGTAAGATGCTTGACTGCCGCGCAGAATGCCGGGGTTCGATTCCTGCTGGGATCGTGAAATTTATTATTTATACATTCGTCGGGGGGTCAACGCAGGCTATGTTTATTGCAAGCTTTTCAGTGGGGGGGGGGGGGTGGTAGCAAGCATAGAAAGGTAGGGCTCTGGCAGCCACGGGCGGAGCGCGAGGAAGCGGGCTAAAGAGACACGACCGGGTTCAACGTCCAGACCTCGGAACAAGACGCAAAGCACAGCAGCCATTTTTCTATGCAGTAGTTGGGTCCAGGCTACCAATGTCGGGTATTGCTTAACGCTCACGTGTTAAAATTGTACATGTGTGTTCTCGTCGTTCCTGGGTTAGATACTAAGCGTCAATCACCTATAGCACATTCCCTCATACCAGTGGCACACACCCGCTCAACGGTATGTGCCACTGTCTGACGGGAAGTGATTGATGACGTACGCAACAGGATTGTGACATTATTCGTGTCTTGACCAGCGCGTCATATTCGTCAAACCATCTTACCCTTCTATGCTAATTTTGGTTCACGCCAAGTTAATGGCGTGATCACTAGAGCACCCAAACGTAAGCGGCTAGATAGATAGATAGATAGATAGATAGATAGATAGATAGATAGATAGATAGATAGATAGATAGATAGATAGATAGATAGATAGATAGATAGAGACGCTGGAAGTAGCCGAAGTTCGCTAAGAAATGCTTCGCATTTACTAATATCGCTATAAATTATCGAAACAAGACAATTGTTAGTGACCTGTTAGAAATATACACTATTCTAAAATTGCTCACAAGGAACTGGACGAGCTCTACAAACCTTAACGTGAACAGCCGTGATGGTACCTATAGTGTAAACATAAAATTGTCAGTACGTTCCGACTAAATCAGATAGACAGACAGACACAGAACTTTATTGAGGTCCCGAGGAACACTACCTCAAGGAGGTATAGGAGCAGGCCGCTCCCACGTCGGAACGGGTAGGCCGAGCCCCAACGCCGCGTCATGGGCCCTCTGGACAGCCCAGAGTCGACGTGCAAATTCTGAGCTCAACGCAAATATTTTAAAAATAATGAGAAAACATCGTAATCATAACTTTTACGGAGAAGGCATTTGAGTTATCATGCACGCGTTGTTAGCAACGTGCCGTATTATCTATGGAGTGAAGAAGTTTTCGTTTCAGTCAACAGACTCCATCAGAATTATACTTGCCGAGCAATAGATTATTAGTTGAATTTGTTTTGTTATTGAAAACTTTTTGACAAGTTTTACGTGACAGGACTGCAGATCAAGGTAAGCATCATAAATTTTGTAAAAAATTGCGGGACTCTTCAGCTTGTCCTTTAGGAGTTGAACCCTATATGCTGTTCCTATAGTGTGTACTTCAAACACTTAGTGTATGAAACTTTTTCGAACTTGCTTGCACACACTACGTGGCCTCAAGGGAATAGGCATGCACAGTAGAGTGTGCGCCTTCTGTAGTGGGTGACCGTCTTTCAACCGCAAAGTCGTTATGATAATCGCATCTGACATCAACAGACGATGAGCGCTTGTACCACACATTATTGCTGCAATATTTAATGTGTTGTGACGGATGTATACTGGACGCGCTTGTAAAAAAAATATGAGCTACTTTCACTGCATTTTGAAGCGGAGGAAGTTATTTCCACTGTATTCACAAGCAGACGCGCTAAAGTTGTCACTATAGCTCGATGCTGTTGCTACCAGACCGAGACATCGTCACCTTATGCTCAATCTATGTCATTCGCTTAAAGTACTCACGCCATTTGGCGCTCCAAGCGTATTGTGTGTGTTAGAAAGCCTGCCTGGACATGTACACTATCCGGGAGAAAGCTGTTTTCGAAGATCCCTCACGAGGTAGCGTGTATAATACTACCGCCATCCAATGTTCTCCGAGATTCCCCTAGAGGCAGGCGGTGTATCCATGTCATACAAAGGCGTGCTTCACAGAGTAAGCGGGGGAAGCTCGCCCCGCCGTCCACTGTTGTCTCGCGCACTCACTAGGTCTGCTTCTCGGGGGGAGGGGGGGAGGCGGTAGCTAGCATTGGAGGGTAGGGCTCTGGCAGCCGCGGGTGGAGCGCGAGGAAGCGGGCTACAGAGACACGACCGGGTTCAACGTCCGGGCCTCGCAACAAGACGCAAAGCACAGCAGCAGCTCAGCGCGAAAGGACCCGTTGGCTACACTGACTGCCAGCGGCACGCGACGACGACGACGCCACCACCCCCAAATGCACCAACAGCCACCACTCCTCCCCTGTGCCTCCGAGAGTCGTCCGCAGGGACGCGCAATGCACGTGGCCTCCGCGGGGGCCCTCCGTCTCGCCGACCGTCGTCGTAGCTGCTATAAATCGGTCCGCCCCGCGACAACTGCATGCTTAGTTGGCAAGCGGTGAACGCATCGCCGACCAAGACGATGACGTGACGTGTACGACTTCGCTACTACACGCACCAACGTCAGTCCTGTTTCCGTCTGTTGCTCGCATTTCCCCCCATGGTGCTTCGGCGACTTTGTCAGGCGTGGTGAGCCCTGGGGGCTCACGGTGGCATGTACTCAACTGTGTACACTACATGTGTTTCTTCTCACATGGCTTCCAAGCCACGGCAGCTCGTTCTAGCCTGGTATAAGAGAAAATATAAATAGAGAGCAATATCGAAAGGGGGCGGAGGGTGAAGAGGAGGGACGGCGGTTGTTCGTCTTGAGGCACGCGTCTACCCGCACATGGTAACATAATATACATTAAATAATGTATACTACTTATAAAACGTTAATTATAAAAAAGAAAATTCGGCCGATCCTACGTACCTTAGGAATCGACGGTTTGCAAAGCATGCGGAGGGAAGTGACCGTGTTCAAGTTTGCTTATTGAGCGACACGTTATGAAATGACGTTAAATATATGTACAAATGTTACACGCACAGACATACGTTGAGCAGTCGCAGGTGTTTATACAACCAATTGTTTGCATTTACGCAACGATGCCAAAAGAAACGGGAGTATTTGCGAAACCAGAGGCGGTAAGCTGACATGAAGCGCTGGTGCTCGCGAGCCCTGGACACTGCTACATAAATCAACTTCGGCGTACGGCACCTAGTTCAAATCGACGTTAACCCAACGTGACGCCTGTATCATAGGAGTACGTATGTAATATTTATAAAATTGGACAGTGAGCACTGGAACCACAATTGATGTTTCACGAACATTAGGGTGTACTTGAAAAGTACTTCTGAAACCTGGCATTGGCTCTGTGGTACATTACATGATTGCCACACAGAATGCTGCAGTTTGATTCCTGCTGGGACTCTGACCTTCATTTTCTCCATTTGTCGGGTCAACGCTGTCGATGCCAGCTTTATCTTAACGCTCACGCGTTAAAACTATCCATGTGCGTTCTCACCCTCCCTGGGCGAATCACCTGTGGCGCATACCCGCATACCAGTGGCTCACAACCGCCCCTGGGTATGCGCCACTGTCTGAAGGAAACTGTTTGACGACGTACGTGACGGGTTTGCGACATTATCCATGTCATTACTAGCAAGTCGTATTCGTCAAACCATCTTACCCTCTCGCACTAATTTTGGTTCACGCCATGTTAAAGGGCTTAACACGAGAGCACCCAGACGCAAGCGGCTAGACAGACAGACAGACAGACAGACAGACAGACAGACAGACAGACAGACAGACAGACAGACAGACAGGCAGGCAGGCAGGCGAACGGACGGATGGACAGACGGACGGATGGATACACAGACGGACGGATGGATAGACAGACGGACGGACGGATAGACGGACGGACGGATAGACAGACGGACGGACGGACGGATAGACAGACAGACGGACGGACGGATAGACAGACAGACGGACGGACGGATAGACAGACAGACGGACGGACGGATAGACAGACAGACAGACAGACAGACAGACAGACAGACAGACAGACAGACAGACAGACAGACAGACAGACAGACAGACAGACAGACAGACAGACAGACAGACAGTTCGTGCAGTACGCAAAGAAATGATCCGCATTCAATAAGCCGTACCTTGTCCCCTTTGAGGATTTGACCCTTCCACTACCGAGGTTCACCTTTCCAATTTGATTAGTATCTTTGCCAATACACTCCTTCTGCCTCCCAGATCACTTTGTACGCCAGAACTAATTCATCATTCGTCAGCATGAATGAATGTGACGTATCTATGCACAAACATAATATAACCACTCATTAGAACTGATATGTCTTATATGATGCCTACTCATCACTGCTGACCAATGTTGCTGAGGATGGCCACAAATTTGCTTATGTTGGCAAGACTGGGCTACCTATAAAAAATGTCGGCAACTAAACCGCGGAATGTGTAGGCTAGCGTTCACTGTTATAAGCCAAACACTTTTACAACAGCAGATTGTCTTTCTTCAATTTCAACCCAATAGTTTGGTTGTCTATTTACATTTTCTTTTCACGGGACAACAACTTCGTGGGCGTCACATTCGGACGATGACGCCCGGAAGTAGCGCGCACCTCACAGGCGGCGCCCTATCGAAATGTTTACACGGATATCCCCCCTCCACGCCTCCTACATATAAATTTCTCGCGTTTCACTCGCCTTGTCGGTGTGGCTTAGCGGCACGTCGAAGAGTAAAAAGAACGGTACAGCCAAACCAGAGCAGGAGAGAGAGAGAGACGACAGGCAGTGCGAGAATCTTCAATGGACGAGCCACCACCGGTTGTACCTCATGAAGTACTTTTCGCTTCTACGCTCTTTTATCTCTGGGACGTCCTCCTTCTCGACTCTATAGCGGAGCTGAAAGTGCTGTATTAGAGGGGGGAGACCACCTAAATGGTCCTTTGCGGTGGCCGCGCGCGGTCCCCAAAGCAGGGCCTGATTTATGGTGCCAATCCAAGCGGCGGCGGCCGCCGCTCGGCAAGAGGAATCTGCATCGTGGCCGCGTGATGACACCCATGGTGGTCGGGCCACGCTGATAGTAGCACGGACGGCGGCGGCGGTTGCGGCAGATTTCAGCTGCGCCTTCGATACATTTGACGCGCGAAAGAAAAGGCTCCGACGAGATTATATTATTGGACAACAGGGAGAAGAGGGGGGGGGGGGGGGCTTTCCTCAGCGTTCGATGAGATCGGTGCATTAGAGGCAGAGCTTTTGCCGACCAGATAAAAAGCGGAGATCTTCTAATAGAGGCGGCGGCGAATTACAAAACGGAAGGCTCCACGTACGTGGTGCGGCTTAAAAAAAAGGGGGGCCCGACTAATGGTCGTTTATTGCTCGCTTCGTGAGAACGAGGAAGGGTTGAGGCCGCAGTGGATCGAATGCTGGACGTGTATACTGAAAGAAGAAAAGAAAGAAAAGCAAGAACAATGTCAACTCGCGTGTCTCTCTCCACTTTCGTATCCGCAAAATCTCAATACGGAAAGTGAGTTTTGTTTAGCATGCTGAGACGATCGAGTGCTCCACGATTGATACTATAGATACGAGGACAGTTCCCGTTTCCCGGGTAGCGCCAAACCCTCAACGAGTGTCGCTTAACCAACTTTAAACTTTAGAAGAAAGTGAGGCGTGCAGACACAGACTCGATTGAATATTCAGACAACGCGAACTCCATGGGTGCGTACGTGTTTAGCGAAAGTCCGTTTTTGGGCTTGATAGCACGACCACAGGCGCCACCCTACCTATAGGGTGGCGCCTGTGGTTCAGCCACCCTACCTATAGTCACCCAAGACGGGAGGTGGGTGAAGTATGCCCCATGCACTTTAGTTATTAGAAAGGGGCACTGCCACGAAACTTCACCCTTCCCCCTCTTCCTCTCTGGAGAGGATCCTTGCGCAAGCCTATGGACGCGACACATTCAATGTGAAGCTGAACACTTATATGACGGATAAGACATTACTCCCTTCTCCGTCCCGTCACATGAGCTCACACTGCATATTCTGTATGTGCTGCACATGCTCGTGTTCAGAGTGTCTATTATTTTGGGTGTCGTGTCTGCATATCGCGCAAAGCGGCATATAACGAAGCCGAGGAATGTGTTGACAATGCTAACTGTGCTGTTCTACGTGCAGTGTCATAATTGTAACATAGATGATAACTATGTAAAGTGATGTCACACGTTGGGTCTCTGCCACCGAGAAGTTGTCTCTTCGTACACTTTACTGTCTTCGCATGTCAATCACAATTATTACGATACACTTTAAACAGTACAGTTAGCATTTCGTATGCTAACTGTACTGTTGTAAATTTGTAAATGTGGCTGCTTCTTTGTTAAAAGATTTAAATTATGCGTACATTACTGTTTTTTTTTCGCTTTATAGTCTGGGACGGGTTACGGCACCTTGTCAGGCATTAATTTGCCTTTTTGCCAACCCTCCTCCTTATTTGTGTCTACTGTACTATGTGTACTGTACTTTGTGTACTGTACTTTGTATAATAATAAAGAATATCTGCCTTCACTGGCCTGATTATCAGATGATATTCACTATAGTTGCGTCAAACAAAAAACAACTTCTCAAAAATGTTTTATTCTCTCCTGCGATTACGACTGCATCCATTCCTATTATTCCGAAATTAACCAGATTTACGTTTCCCGGCGTCATTCTTAACCTAAACCTAACAAATCTGAACACAGTTCAGTATTCAGGGAAAGTCAGATGCCACTGTCCACGTTTGTACTTTTGCCGTGGGGACGTTTCTTTTGCAACGTCGTTGTGGCGTCGAGCTGATCATTACTAACCCCCGTATTCTAGAACGCCCCTTCACTCAACGCTTCACCTTCACTTGAGAAAGCCGATGGAAGCGCCCTCCCTAACAACGACAAGTCACTGCGTATCAGCGATAATGTGGTGCGATTCTCGAGCAGCGCAGCGTCTATTTCAGCCGAGAAGTGGCGCGGTGCTCAACTCTGTCAAGTGAAGGGTGATAGTTGAGTCGAGGAGCGTCTGTGAATATGGGGGTAAGTTAAGAGTTCACATCCCACCTCTGTGCCTGCGTTGCGAAAACACTCGTATGCTGGAAACACTGTACGCCTGATATGTGTGAACCTAACGAAGATGTTAAACAAAACAAACAATCAATCAGTCCCAGGTAATGGAGTCAGCCACACTGTACGTACTCTCACAGTGATCGACTGTTCACATTTTGCAAATTATGTTTGCTGTTGAGTCAGTCTCTAACCTTTGAAAAAAAAGATAAATGTCGGGATTCTGTCCGAATACGAATCATTCGTTCTTGTGCAGCTGTCTTTGTTTTCGCAGCAGTTGAGAAAAAGAGAATTGAAGTCCACATTCTCTTATAGCGTATGCTTACAGTGCTCGGGTGAAAAACTATGCTCTAACATTTTATGAACATCTAACTTGTATTCGATTCACGTTTAACTTGTTTCACTTCAGCTTTGATTCTAATTGATTTAACCTAGTTATGTTTGGTGTCCTTATGTGCTTGATTAGTACGGACAGTTACTCGCACTGCCTGACTAATTTAATTAATTTCGATTGCAGTCTGCTTCATCTCTTTCGAAGAGCTTTTATTCACACTTGGGTAGGCGCCACACGTCACTTTTGGCGTCATTTTTGTTCGAGCTACTGGCGGAACCAGGGGAACTTTTTTCGAAATGTTTCGGTTATGAATGTGCATGAATACATTAGAACGTGCGCATGAACGCACATAAACTATGGTTATCCCCTCCATTCACAAAAAAGAAGCAAAGCAAAGAAAAAATGTTCTGGCTTTGTCATTAACTGCGTAGATTTTAAACCATTAGCCACACAATGCTTTTCTTGAAAGAGTAAACGACTTAGAAGACATGAACCGCAAGTAGCAAACGACAGCGACAAGATTGCTAGACGGGCTAGAATGATGACCGCTGATCTTCAGGAGGTTGAAGAACGCATGGGGTGACAAGATACGAAATAAAAAAAAAATAAAACACGATGATAGAGCTACGGTGCTTACTCACTCAAGTTGTTACTGAAGGGGGGTGTTTTACATGCATTCGCATAGGTATAAAGTCGGCTTTAAGAGTTTACTGAATAGCGCGAATAAGAAGGGGGGGGGGGCCTGCACGAGTTACAAACGCCGTATTTATCGCATTGCTTGCAACTCGTAAGAGGCCCGTCTCCAGCCTGGTTTATTTTTACAGACAACCATAAGACTTGTTCCTTGATGCAGACGGACCACCGCTGTACAGCACTTTGCGGCGTCTCGGTTTGTGGGCTGCCAGTGGCGTGGCTGGCGCATCAAATCGATTGCGGCTCGCCCCTTCAGGGCGAAACAATAGCGCACAAAATGGAACTGACCGGCTCCCAAGGAGACACCAAAACCGGGTGGAACCCCCTTTGCCACTCGCTCAACGGCGGTTTCGGATTTTCCTCTATCGTGGTGTGAACGATAAGCTGCCGCACTTGCGGTCACGGCAGCGCGCCGCGGCAGCTGGCGCTTTCAACTAACCGCCACGGTCGAACGGTGAATGGTGGTGGTGGTTAGGAGATGAAGGTGCCTAAATTTCTGCAGCCCGGTAGGAAGCACGGCGCAACTCTAGCCATCCTAGCCACGCCTCGGTGAATGAAGCAGTCTTCGGCCTGCCCATTCGTGCCACCACACCACACCTGTTTCTACACGTTCCCTTCTCCCCGCGTCAGGGGCGTCGCGAGATTGTTTTTTTAGCCTAGCCAGGTGACGTTGAGTTTTTTGTTATTGTGGACCAATGAAGTGTCACTGACTCCGGGGGAGCGGGGGTGAAACCTTTTTGATTTGAAGTGCGTGGGTAGATGCAGTAGAACGTCATTTTGTGCTGTGTGCCATGGCGAAAAAAAATTGCGGAGGGAAGGGGGGTCAGGAGTTTGGTGTACCACTTCTTGGCTACGCCACTTCCCCACGTTGCAAGTATATATTCGAGGACAATTAAGGGGTTTGCAGCAGCCCGTGCTTTCATTGCACTTCAGGCGCCGAAAAAAACAAATTAAGTAACTTTCGTAACGGCATTTTCCCATTAGTAGTCTGGCTTCGCTAGTATGTCCCGCTTCGGCATTGGCTCAAGTATGCTCTAACGAAAGCTTCTAGCGGAACATGTGTTTATGAGTAAAAGTCGGACCACACACACCCGTTGTAGCGTTCGGCTTACCGACGCACCGCCGTGCCCTCTCTGCACACACACAGAGAGAGAGAGAGAGATGGCTCGTGGCTACGCGGCGCGGTGCCTCCTCTCTCTCGACAGGGCGAGGACGCGGCGCGCGCGCCAGGAAAGCCAAGCGCTGACGCGCTGCAGCGCGTGAGTGTGGTCAGGCCTTAAGTGTACACTCCTGTCGTTTTTAAAAGGGAACACGCGAACGCGTGGCCTGCGCTCTGCGGCGGCTGCCTACAGCACCATCAACCGATAGCAAAAGGAAACACGTTCGCTTTCAGCGTCATCTGTTGCCGAAAAAAAAAACACTAACGAGTTATGACTGGCAGACAAGCGCTGCTAGATTGCACTTTCTCTCTGCTCACGCTCGCAGTGCGTATTCCGTTGCCAACATATCAAACGTTGTTCGCGACCACAGCGCAAGCTGCCGTATTCGCCCGATATTGCTCGCCGCGTGAGTGATGAAGGAACGTAATCTAGCAGCGCTTGTCTACCGGCCATAGCTAGTTATCTTGCTTGGCCATAGATTACGCGAAAAGCGAACGTGCTTGTCGGTTTATGGTGCTGTAGGCAGCCGCCGCAGAGCGCAGGCCACGCGTTCGCGTGTTCCCTTTCATAAAGAACGACAGTGTACTGAAGCAGTGGTTAAAGGATCCCCGCATAGCAACACACAGGCAGGCTTTTGCATCGAATTGTTGCTCGTGGTACGGGAGCCTCTGATACGGTACGGGAACACTTGTTCCTATAACTGTTTGGACTGCTTCGACTTCATAAAAATGAAAATCAATAAAAATGTGACAGAAAAATTGTCAGAATATCATGCGCACAGCGAATATTTGCTTCTCGTATCTTTTTTTTTAAGTAGAATCGATGGCGCAAACGATCTACTTAAGGCATGTGTCAACTAGCACTATATAGCAACTCTGCTAAGATCCTTGTATCTTTCTTCTCTCTCATTCCCATGATAAAGTCAGCAATGCTCCCTTGCCGATCTCGAGAGCCAACATGCCTATTTCGGCTAATAGTATCCGCAGCAACCCAAGTTTTCTGTCGCCATCATGTGATGCTGAATACGGGGAAAAGGGTAGGGGGTTGGGCAATTGGAAATAATACTCAAATTGTAGAAAGAAAAAAGGAAAGAAAGACAGAAAGGAAAAAAGAAAGATGAGATAAAGAGCGATAGATAAAGAGAAGGTGTCAGTCAAACCTCTTCACTTGGCTATTCTGTGCTCGGGTAAAGGCAAGAAAACACAAACTACAAGAAATAATCCAACATAACTCTTTCAAATAAGGAACAGTTATAGGAAATCTTTATTGAAATAATCTGGTGGCTTCATACGGTCTGACGCTGAAGTTTTCTGCTCTAATATCCTCGCCTCTGCATGCTCCTCTTCGTAGCCACTAACAAGACTAAACAGCGAGAAACAAAGAAACACTTCGTGCCCTCTGATCAAACACTCCGGCTTCAGGAACCGGGGGCGGCCCGCGACGGGTCGCGGTCCCAGCCATCCGGTACACCGAAGAAGGATCGCTGATCAAAAACACCGCGACTTCCGAAACGCGTATATAAAAGCTCGTAAAAGCATGTATATAAAATCTCTCTCCGCGCGCCCACACGCACACTGCTATAGCAGTGTACGAGGCCTTCTCTGTCGTCTAGCTAGGCCCTTCCTGGTCCGGATGGCAACTGTTCGATCGTTTATTCTGTCCCGCAGCGGGGTTGACTGATCCGGTTCGTTCGGCATGCACTTTGCATCACCTCCTCCAACGTGAATCCGACCCTCCTCACTCTCTTCCTGTCTCTCCCTTCGTGTGTGTGTCCCCACACCGGCGACCACCTTTGGCTTCGAGACTCTGCAGGACATCTCACCTCTTCTTCTTTGCCGCCGTGTCGAACGGGCTCTTGTTCTTCGAGCACTTGGCGGCAGGGAAAAAGAAACGGGCCGCGCGGGTCCCACGCTGCGCGGCGTGGTCACTGCGGCGAACGCCTTTATATTTTTGTTTTTCGAACAGAGCTATATACAGGGCGGCGCTTTTTGTGAAAAAGCAACGGCCCAAAAACTAAAGAGGAAGAAGAAGATTGCGTCCCGATAGGATGAAGAAACCCAAGAAGAAGTCGGGGACCTCGCTGCGTGATTCCGCGGTGGTATAAAGAGGCCGACCCGAAGTTATAGGAGCGGTCCGCGACCAACCGCACCGCCGCCAACGAACCACTATAGTATATACGGGCCGCGTGGGGCAGACAAGAAGTTTTAAAACGGAAGAGGCTCGAGGGGTGGCGCGATTCGCGCAAAAAAGCGCCAACGGGAGGTGTTTTTTTGTGTGTTTTTTGTTTCTCGGCGAGCTGATGCATGCATCGTGGAATACGCGCTATAGCGTAGAGGATCTCTTTTGGAGGAATATCTTATAGCACCAGGCTGGCGGTGAAGGTGTGTGTCGTTCATCAAGCAGCTCGGTCGCGTCTCCGGCGAGTTGTGTGTTGCTGGCCGGATCGAGGTGCTGTGGCGCGACCTTGCCCCGTGCGCGCCTAGTGTAGCGGGTGGCATTAAAGGAGTTGTATAAAAGTGAAGAGCGGAGAACAGAAAACGGCAAAGGAAAGAAAAGAACCAAGAAGAACTCCGCAGTGTCTACTCAGTCCCCACCTCCTCTTTTTTTTTTTTTCATTCCGAGGTCGTTGACGTCCAGTACGTTTTTCCGGAAGAAGCTTGCGCCATTCATGAACACCTCGATCGGCTCGAATGTCTTCTTTTGTTAAAGTTTTTAAAGACGATAGTCTTTCTTGAAGACCTTCGACGGAAAAATTTTTGTCTGTGTGTGCCTGCCAGCCTGGCTGTCTGTCTCATAGAGTTTCCCAAAATTAACTAGAGGGCACTGTGGCGCTGCGATCGTTCAGCGACCATGGGAATGATGGGTAGTACACACATTTTCCTAGTCTTCGTACTTTCGATTGGCGAATCGTACTTGCGGCTTTGTTTATTGCTGGTTACGGTTTTGTTTTGAAAGAAAGAACAAAGCCTTTTGAACTTAGGTACTTGATTCGAAATAGTAAGCTTAAAAGAATAAGGTTGTGAAGCGCAAACGGTGAACATTTGCTAATTTATGTTTTCGTGAAAAAACAGCTCCAAGCCACACGAACACACACGGAGCCAGAAGCTGGCCAGAAGTACGAAAATTACACAAATGTGTGTACTACCCGTCATTCCCAAGCTCGCTGAAGCGCCGTGTGTTGCAACTTCCATAGACACTAGCGCCAGAGTTCCCTCTAGTAAGTATTGTGGGAAACCCTATGGTCCGTCCGTCCATACGTCCGTCCGTCCTAATGATACCTCAAACGGCACCAAACGGTCAACCCCATCCGCAGCGCCCACGTTAGTGGTGTTAGCGTTCATCGTTGTGTGATTGCCAATTAAAGAAGCAAATATTGCGCATATCTGAGGCGCCACAACAACACGTCTATGTTTTGTATGTCTGCCTTTATACTAGAAGATGCACAAACAAGTAACTCTAAGGACTGAAGCGTTTAACGCGTCGCGCTGACAGTGCAACGCGATGCTCAAGAAGGTGTTTCCAACGCTTTGCTACGACGGCACGGTGGTGGCACCTGCCCGTCGCTTTGCATTCTACACCTTATCACCTCCGTGACAGGTGGGCATCTTTCTCCGCGGTCGCGCACGCCTTCGTTTTCGAAGATAACTGCCAGATGGCGCTCGTGCCTAACGTGCCTAGATGCGCTTGTTTGCCTCCGTTACACGCTCGAGGCACTCTAACGCAGCGCCTTCAGAATACCATTCACCGATTTTCTTGCGCAGAACATCAAATAAACGTTTTGTTCGCTCTCTCCAGACGCAAGACTATCGTCCTTCGACGACATTTACAGTGTAACATGAAGATTCAGGCCATTTTTTTTTTTGCTCATCTGTAGACGCTTCGTCGATTCGTGAGTGCGCAAACCTGTACTGGGCACCAGAGCATTGACCTGATAGTAATGACGACGCCATTCTGTCGGCAAACCTTATTAAATATGAGAGAATCAGTATGAATGAGAAAACGGTGCACTGCGGGAGCTTCACTGGTGGTGGTTGGTAGTTATGCTGTGTACAAGCAGCCGACGTTAACCTCTCGAAAAGTTAATTAGAGCGCGAAAACTTGACACGTACACTCACACACGCACACACCCATGCATCAAACACACAGCGCTCACTTCCAACTGATTTATTCATATCTAGAAGGCTTGAATATATACAGGACACATTGTGCGCACACACACCGAAAAGGCCAAACAGCATACATTATCAAAACGTACAGTTAATCAATGTCATAGCCTTAGAGCGATAAACTGAAGTTCGCTTGATAACAACGAAATTGAAGGGGCGCTTACACAGTGATCTTTATTTTTTCAGTGTGCGTGTGTGAGTGTACGTGTCAAGTTTTCGCGCTCTAATTAACTTTTCGAAATGCTCTACCAACTAGCCCAACAACAAGTTCTCTTAGAAGTTGACCTCGCACGCGTGGCGAGATCTTATAGAAGAGAAAACAAATTCTCGCAAGACAGATCTGATAATCACAAGAAAAAGGAGAAAAAAATGTCGGACAAAATATCAGATAATCGCGTGAAAGGATCAAAGGAACAATAAGAGCTAGCATACAGAAGCTATTTTGAAAAAAAAATCAGGCCAGTATAAAGGACAAAAGAATGCATGACTCAGGAAATTATCGGAGGAGATAACAGTGAAGATTACCCATATTAACAAAAACTAATGACACGTCAACCGTCTGCGACTCTGCACGAAGAAGGGTTAACTTGTCTTGGACTTGTGTGAAGGAAATGTCACAGTTCAGCAATCAGTTTATGTTTATCTGGGTCTTCCTCACTATTCTCACCAATTTGTCCATTTTGCCGAGTGATGTATTAAGCAAAAGATAAACTCAAAAGAAACACGCGAATTCCTTCACCGCAGCAGTTAGTACATCTCTCACTTCGGCTGGCACACGCAGGCTTGGGTCCTTCTCCACCCCGTCCCCGTTTCGTTGAAAAGTAGCGGTGTAATATGCTCTGTATTGTTTCAAATTCGGGCCCAGCGGGTCTCAGTTTAATAGCGGGCCCCCGTCCTAGGACCCATCGTCGAACAAGTCAGATGAGGCGCTCGTAAAGACGACAACAGTTTATTTACATGGTTAGTAACTGAGGATTCGAAAGGAGAACGTGAAGTCAAAAACTGTACAGGAGAACTGTGGAACTGGGGAACTTCTGAACTGTAGAACAAAAAATACGCAAAAGTCATCCGCTTATATAGCGCCGCGTGGCCAACATTGTCCCCGGCTTCAGCCAATACGACGCTCCATGGTCTGGGTGATCCACACATGAATGCGGGGAAGGACACCACACAATGCATGTGGAGAGGGCACAGTCTACACGATGCCCAAATAAGGTCACAAACGCACTGCACCAACGTTTCGCACACGTCACCATCCTACCGCTGAGGAAGGGCTCCTTGCCACCCCTACCCTTGCTGCCGGACTGCTGTTCGTGCTAATGACTACCGTGCCACTGCCCACTTAACCTTTTCTCTTCTTTCCACTTTCCTCCCTTTTCCCTTCCCCGCAGGCACTGCGCCGTGCTCCCGACCGGGCTGCAGAAATTAGGTGCCTTTTCTCATTTTCTAACCACTACCACCACCACGTCACCAAGATTTCGCGCACGTCCGATGATCTGGCAGTTGGGTGAGGTTCGGAAAACCGGCTGCCAGCACACGTGTCAAACTTGCCTGACTGCGTTTGGGTAGGACAATGTATTGGTGTGCCAGCATATCGTCAAAATATGCCACTCCATTCAGCCGATCCTGTGGAGAAAAGGGCGAAGGAGGAGTAGTCAACTAGTCCCTCGTTGTCATGGAGGGCTCTCCCAAGGGCTGCAGCAGATAGTGCATTATCCTTTCCTTCAACCACACATTCCATTCCTGGTTGTTTGCTAGAAGCTTAGCCGCGAATATCCGGGGCTCCGCTTCTCCTCGCAAGGTGCAGCCACAACCAGTTTGGTTTTAGCCTTCAGCCCAAACTGCAAATACCACGTGAGTTCCGATCTTTTCAGATCCTTGGTGACCTCGAAAATGGCCCCGCTGCCTCCTTGTTTGCGTCGAAAACCTTGCTCACGGCAAACACAATGGCCTTTCTTGAGTCGAGCTCACAATGGCCTTTCTTGGCTCGTGCGTTTGCTCTGCGCGAACCAGTCCCGAACCCCTCGTTCAGGTTTTGCCTAGAGGAAATCAACCCGTCTAGATGGCACACCCTGGCTTGGAATGCGTCGAAATATTTTCGTTCAGTTCACAACGGCCGAAAGACTTCAATATGGATCACGGTCCTAACAGTAGACAGTACCTTCACGTCAAGTGTCACGATTATTGGATTTGCCAGTGTATACCACATACAAGCGCAGCTATACATTGTACACATACTCGAGTAGTTTAGCCAGAACTTGGAGATGCGAACAAGAGATTTTTAAAACTTTCTAGAAATTTTCAAGTGCTGGCTGTCCTACAGTAATTGAATCCAGCGCATTCCGTTCTCCTATTACGCAAGAAAAATTTAAAAACAGAGGTGGTTTGTTGCTGCAAAAGTGTTGTTGTTGCAGAAACATTATTTGTACATTTGGTGGTGTTTTTGGAACCCCATTCCGTTTTGTTTTCTTTTTAATGGCAAAGGCTGAGCATTCTTTTAAAGTGGCATTTCAACAACTTGTAAACAAAATGGCTGATCCCACGTACAGTGGGGATCGCCCATATGCGAAGCACGAATGAGGAAGGTCGATATGCCACTTTAAAATCACCACAACGTAACGAAGCTAACAGACGTATACAGTAAACACAAGCAGAAATGTTCTGCGCTCTCGCGCATCTAGATGAGGTGCAAGTATGTTGTTTAAAGTCGTGTAGCGAGGGCACCACTAACGTTTGCAATACCACTACCAGCAGTGGTAGGCATATAAATTATGCTGTACATGACTTCCATGTCATGATTATTATGTTTGTGTCTAGCACTTGTGTTCGTTGTCCATTCAGGTCACGGAATACCGAATTTGGTATACGTGAAGTTAGCAAAACGGCCGTGAGCGCGCTACGACTCATAGAATGTAGTCATCCTTTTACATGACACGCATGTCAGCATTATCATGTTTGAACCAGTCATATTCCTTTAGAGTCCGTTCGCGTCACGTGACACCAAATTTGATATATGTGAAGTTATCGAAACGGCCGCTAGAGCATCACGAGCGTGTCGTGTAGTCATGTTCTTACATGAAACGCATGTCATGATTATCATGTTTGAACCAGTCATATACCTTCGTCATTGATTCACGTCACATGCCCCGCCACGGTGGTCTAGTGGCCAAGGTACTCGGCTGCTGACCCGCAGGTCGCAGGATCGAATCCCGGCTGCGGCGGCTGCATTTCCGATGGAGGCGGAAATGTTGTAGGCCCATGTACTCAGATTTGGGTGCACGTTAAAGAACCCCAGGTGGTCGAAATTTCCGGAGCCCTCCAGTACGGCGTTTCTCATAATCATATGGTGGTTTTGGGACGTTAAACCCCACATATCAATCAATTGATTCACGTCACGTAGTTTGAAATTTTGTACATGGGAAGCTAGCGAATTGACCACGAGCGCACCATGAGTGCGGCGTGTAGTCATGACTTGCATGAAGAGGAATTGGAGGGAAAGGAAAGGCAGGGATGTTAACCAGTCTGGAGCGAGCGGTATGATACCCTACACTGGGGATAGGAATGAGGGAGTTTGAAAGATGGAAAAAGAGAGAGGGGGGAGCGCCTTCACACGCGATGAGCTCACAAATTGCTGATAACTCGGAACATGTTGACGCGCATTAACTGACGAAAATTCGAAAAGACGCGGTTTTAGTCCACTGGAGTTGCACTGAATGATGTATGCTTGACATGCGTGTCATGATTACCACGCTATAGCCTGCCACTTATGTTCTCCATGCAGTCATGTCGTACTATAGCAGTTTTGCAATAGGTCATGTGAACGAAACCAACCGCAAGAGCAGCAAGACATTGACATGTTAATTATGACAATAATAACGTACATATCCTGATTTTCGTGTTATGACTATTTACTTACGCTCGTCATACAGTTATGGTATTTCATACGAATTTCGGTATAAATACCATAACCGAAACGGTCGGGAGTGCTGAAAGTCGTAGGCTGACGACAGACAGACAGACACATAGATAGATAGATCGATAGATAGATACATAGATGGATCGATAGATAGATACATAGATAGATCGATAGATAGATACGTACATACGTACGTACATACGTACATACATACGTACATACGTACATACATACGTACATAGATAGATAGATACGTACATAGATAGATAGATACGTAGATAGATAGATAGATACGTAGATAGATAGATAGATAGATGGATAGATAGATAGATAGATAGATATATACGTAGATAGATAGATAGATAGATAGATAGATAGATAGATAGATAGATAGATAGATAGATAGATAGATAGATAGATAGATAGATAGATAGATAGATAGATAGATAGATAGATAGGCTCAAAGTCGCCGAAGTTCGCTAAGAAATGATTCGCATTTAAAAACTTCAACAGTTGTATTTTTGCTCTGTCGCGGTGCGTAGGTAGCTCTGCTCCGCGCAGAAGCTCAAATGGAAGAATTCGTTCGCTTAAAGCTGTTAAAGGTGTTTTGTACCCTTTGCACGGCACCACGTATGTAACACCACATGTCGGGCCCGTTTAATATAGCATATATGTCCTAACTTGCGAACTTAGCACAAGGACACATCTCCACTGTTTTTATAAGCATTCGCATCAGCTTCCAGTTGTAGAATAAGTTGGCGTGGTCCCCATAGACGATATTATATTGCGACTCTTGTGCGCCAATATGTCGGCCGTTCAAAGAAATGATTTGTCTGTTCTGTGCATCGTGACGTTAGATTACAAACGCCTTGGAACGTCAGACACACCCTAAGAGCTCTTTTCATGTGAATGACCGTACATAGCACATTTAGTTTAATTGTTAAAGACGCGAACTTTTAACAGTGCAAGATGGCGGCATGCATATGCTTCCGGAAGATAGTCTACAAAATCTCGCAACATATATGCTGACATTACGTTTTTGTACAAACGAAGTGAAGAGCACCTCAGTAATCTCATAAGTACGAATATGACTATGCAGATAACCGAAATTCGATATCGCGACATTCAAAATTGAGAAATCGTACGAGTATACTACAAGATAGATAGGTAGATAGATAGATAGATAGATAGATAGATAGATAAATAGAGAGAGAGAGAGAGAGAAATAACAAAATAACGGTGTTCTTGAATTCAATATAAAAATCGTCTCCAGATGTATCACACGCAAGATAGCCCGCGCCACCGACACAGCTCCACCGAAAGCCTACTGCTCTGCACAGCTTACTTACTCCTCATCCCCATCGGATCACCTGTTCCCTCCCTTCTGGAGTCGCGCGCGCTTTTCTTCCTTTCCTTCTTTTCGTTATTTCTTTTCCCTCGCGCGCGGGCCAGCCGTCGCGCCTTTTGAGCTAGAAGGACACCGCCGACACTGCACACGGCGAAACACAAGAACGCTTTAAGAAAACCAACACAGTGGGAAGATCCCTCCTCCAGCGTCGCGTCGGTCGGTGGGCTGCGCGTCAACGTCACCTCCGCGAGCGGCGCTGCACAGCGTGACGTCACACACGGTGCTCGTGACGTCACGAAAGCGCGCGCGCCGCACACACACACAACGTCGTTCGACGCGCGCGCCCGTCGGCCTCTAGTTGATGTCGAGAGCGTCGCTAGACGCGCGCGCGCGTATCTCTCCTCGCCCGTCGGTCGGTGGAGTATTTTTTGTTTCTTTCCAAGCGCTCCTCGCTCGTTCATCGCAAGCCGTGCAACAAGGATTATCGTGAAGTCGCCGCTGCGGCGTACGGGACTGCAGAGAAGAAGACCTTCGCTGCGCTAATAAGTGATGATGATGCCTCCGGCGATGCGTGCGTTCGTTCTGCTCTTGCTGGTGTTCTTGTCCGGTGCGGTCGGAGTTGCGGTCGCTGCTAGACGCCGCGGCGGCGGCGGCAAGCCGCCCATCGTCGAAGAGGCCACACGGAGGAAGCTCAACAGACAAACACGTGAGTTCTTTTTATCAGACGGGCGCTGTAATAGACATACACGCGAGTCTTTTTGATCCGCCGACACGACCACGGCGCTCTTCATATTGCTCTGTCGTTCTGTCTATCGCCTTCACAATCCACGTGTGCGCGAACGACGCGTTCTCCTTAAAAAAAAAAAAAAGCGGGAAAAGAGGAAAACGACGCGCACGTGGGATGCATTTTTTTTTTTACTCGCGTCGCATCAACCGCGGCACCGTGCCGGGCGTAACTTGGCGTGCTTTGACGCAGGAGGTGTTCGGGTTGTTTATACGTTCCTCATTGTAGTTTTATTTCTCTATAAGGTTGAAAGAGAGGATCCCTCTGAAATATAACGGAGCATGGGCGATATTGACACCTGTTTGCCGAGTTAGCGCTGATCGATATAGAGCAACTCTTGATAGCACAAAGCACGCCGATTAAGTTCGATTCCATAATTTGTGACAGTCAGAAATCAACTTATAGGAATGTAGCATTACATTCTTGTAAAGAAGAGTGCTGATGATGATTTTTTGCCAATATATGCGTGAGTTCATCTACATAAACTGTTGCGTCTTGGCGTTACGTGGCCCGAGTGAACAAGGGTCGGTGCTGGGCCCCGAAAAGTCATCGGAACAAGCTGATGAAAGAAGAGATTTACATAATTCAGTACTTGAAGAGCAGAGGCGGCGCTTTTAGGTGCGCCTGTTTAAATGACAAAGTTTACGTTCTCTCCGCGTGGTGATCGGAATTCCAGCAATGCTGGAGCTCTGGCAGAGCCAGGATGGTGTAGGTAGTGGCTTTGAGGAATGAAAAAAAAAGCGCTAATTTCTGCAACCCTATAGAGAGCACGACTACGCGCCTCATAATGAAAAACACCAACCTATAGTCCCCCCCCCCCCTTTCCTTTTCTCGGTGCGCTTCAAAAGTCATTGCTCAGTCGATGACGTAGAGTTATATACCACTGACATGCGAGCAAAAGTACAGTACCTTGCAGTAAACCCCTTTGCTGTTGATCTGAATGACTTCACAGAAAGAACTTTAGCCGCTGACTCACGGCACCACACTCAATTCTTTATGCGGCTTTAAATCTGGTTTTCGAGATGGACAAGCATATTTGCAACAGCTCCAGAGGGGATTACGACCCCACTCAGGAACCTTCGTTGAAAGGCTGCATTAGTGAGTTGGTCACGCTGTATGCGAGCTTACGAGCCTGACGATCGAAGTGCAGATGGGGGTCCTTTTTGAGAAGCAGATGAGAGAAATTTTCGAGGAGGGAGATGCTTCTCTGTGATGGGTCACTGCGCAAGAACGCCTTCCCGGATGATATCAATGGGAACAGACAATGATGCCAAGCATTACGCGTCCAAGCATCAAACGCGTTATTCGATTGTTGCTGTTTCGGTGCCTGCCAGCGGTACGTTATCGTTTCGGTCACTTTGTATTTTTCACGTTTACATTACAATTACTACAATAGAATTCGCTGCACTTTCCTTGGCATCATTGTCTGTTATATGTGGGGTTTAACGTCCCAGAACAACCATATGATTATGAGAGACGCCGTAGTGGACGGCTCCGGAAATTTAGACCACCTGAGGTTCTCTGACGTGCACCCAAATCTGAGCACACGGACCTACAGCATTTTCGCCTCCATCCAAAATGCAGCCGCCGCAGCCGCAATTCGATCCCACGACTTGCGGGTCAGCAGCTGAGTACCTTAGCCACTAGACCACCCCGGCGGGGCTCATTGTCTGTTTTCATTATTATTGTGTGTAACAAAACGAAGAACGAGCCATAAAATTTAGGCTTCTTTACTTTTCAGCATAAGTGACTTTTGAATGGAAAAGGAAAAAATAGGCGCAGTTCCGTTACTGCCTCTCTCAATGGGGGGGGGGGGGGGGTACCTCCACAGTTCTTCGCAGGGGATGGGGTAAGAAGGGATCAAGAAGGATAGGGAGGGATTAAAGTTAGAGGTAGAGAGAGAAGCAAGGACAGCCACGTACGGAAGTGAGGAGAAGTGAGGAAAGATGGACACGGTCGCAAAAAGTCTGAGGATGGGGCACCAGTCGGCAAGACCTCTTGTCGGCGTCAGGAGATGGCGTAGGGCGAGCCAGTCGGCCACAGCCGCACTGACGTCGGAGATCGCGGGGGCACAACCGGTCGACACAAAATCCAGCGAGCGAGTCGGATGTAACTTCTAACGGACATCAGGGTGTCCGTTTCAATTTCGGGGCTTTAAAAGCTGGCATCTGACGGCCCGTTTTGGTGGGATTGGAGGGACTATTAGAGCTGTACACGTTGGAAGCACTTGCATGGGATAAGCCAGAACAACGATGATGCCCATAGCACTGAATCACCACAGGTGCGCTGTGCTATCGTTCCTCCACTCCCACTCCGGGAATGTTTCCAGTCGCTGACGAGTGAGCGAGAGGCGAGTGACGTCGTGGCAGGCGAGGTGATGACGTAGATGCACGCGTAACTATGCATACACGATAGATGTTCACGTTACGTCAGAGACGGGATGTCTCCTTTGGGTACCTATTCATGACGGCCACCGTTAACGTTTTAGAGTGTCAGTGCAGGAAAGAACACACAGCCGTTCTGTTCCGCGTTCTTTTGTGCTCCTCCCACCTTTCTCTCCTCACCAGGGGTGCCCAGCCTGGGTGAATACAAAGGAGCACGAGTGGACACCAGCACTAATCTGATACAAGTTTCTTGATTCGTACGTTCGAGTAAGAAAGAGTTCATGTACCGTCTCAACAAGCCGATACCCCATGATGGCAGTGAATTCAAGCTAGGCATGTCATCGCGCCGGTGGAAAACAAGGGCTTTCTTCGAGTTTATCAACTTCAGCACTTTTCATTTTTTCCTCTTCTGATAAAACCGAATTTCCAATCAGTGTGGCAACACCATTCAAAACGCTAGCTGCGCTGTGTAGAGTAAACGCTGGAAGTCAACGTCTGCTATCGCATTTCTTTCGACAACTTTAGTATATAGCGAGCCGGTCTGCTCACAATCCTCACACTGACACTAATCTACTAGTATCATTCTCCTTTGTTAACACTGATTTCGTGCATTTGGAGAAAAATACTTCTTCCAGCTCTTTGAAATCGCATCGAATCAACAGAAAAATCTTTCCCTATTCTACTTCGTAATTTCGCGCACACGTCAACTCAGACGTGGCGGATTTCGAAGGGTTGTGTCCTATTTGAAAGGCGATGGCGAAAATAATTTTTTTCTTTAGAATTTCCGTACTGACGTTGTGGGTGGTACTTTGTTTATCGCATATCCTTGCATCTGAGGTTTTTAAAACCTGAACTAACCTTACTAAGTGGAAATGCTCCAGACGTGGAGGCTTGTTATTCTAGTCTTAGTTCACCATAAAAGTGTACGTGCACTACATTTCCAATTAGTTATTTATTTCACTATAAGTGAACGACCCGGGCTTACCCAGAGCTCTGTAAAACGTGTGCGGGAGTGCAATAATTTCTTTGCAATACAATGCTCGCTACTATGTACGAAGTACGCCGCGGGGCTTTGCTGCGCACCAAAAGGTCGCGCTTTCGATCCCGGCCACGGCGCCCGCATTTCGATGGAGTCGAAGTTGTAGATGCCTGTGTACTGTGCAATGTGTGTGGACGTTAAAGAACACAAAATGGTGGAAACTTCTGAACTCTCGACCCCGGCGTCTCTCATAAACATATCGTGGTTTTGGGACACAAAACGTGGCATAGTACCGTCAATATTACTATAATTATATTATTAATATTACTAAAGTGTATACTACTACTACTACTACTACAACTACAACAACTACTACCACTAACTACTACTACTACCACTAACTACTACTACTACTACTACTACTACTAATAATAATAATAATAACTATTTTATTGATTGAATTATTGACTTAATGAATATTATCGATACTTCAATGCACTATTTGTTCCAATATATCAGATTTTTGGATGTCGCCACGCCACAAGACGTCTCGCCTTCGGCGTTCTTGTGAAGAGAGCAACCAGCAGAAAAGATTCGCGTGCGGCGCGCGCACATTTATTTACAAGCAACGCCATGATATCGACGCGTAATTACACACGACGCCACCGAAACCGTCGTTATGACAAAGTCCGGGACGTAAAATGAACATCTTGTAAGTGTTCGTTACCTGGCTATCACGATTGCTACGTGCCCTCCTTTTACGCGCGATGTACGTACATCGGAAAGGCGTATACTTTAAAGAAAAAAAAAACTATTTTCCGGTCGTAGAGAAAACTTGAAAGTGTGCGCACGAAAGTAGACGCGCCGATCACCCCCCGACGTCAGTTTGTCGCATATGGCCTGCTCAGCCAAATAAGGGACGCAGCTTTTCGTGACTGGCCCGAAAATGGCTTTGTTAGTGGGCGTGCCTTTTTTTTTTTGAAGTGGCACTGCGATTTTTATTTTATCTTCCCTCTGTCGACTCCGTTAATGAGGACAGAATGCTATATGGATGCACTTACGGCTCGCAAGCTGAGTGATTTGGTATTGTCTTGTACTTCATGGGAATCTGTAGCATGCAGAAAACCATTAACATTTAATAGACGTAAAGCTATGAATAGTTTAATCTGATGTTTTGCAAATCAACTCGCACAGTAAACTATCTTTTTCGCTCACACAACTCTCGCTCTGGCCGTTCCTTTTTTTCGTCTCCGCTTTCCTTCGTTTCTCCTTTCCATTACGTACGAGTCTGTGCTTGACAGGTTTACCGGGGCACAGGGACACTATAATACGAGATGTGGCGCTGCCGTGTCAACAAGCGCTTACATTTAAAAAGAGAGAGAAGAAAATAACTTGAGCAAAATTCACCTATAAAGATTGCTGCGAGTCTTTCACGAACCTCTCAAAAGTTGATCTCAGGGGTCTGTCGCAAAGTGTGGAACGGCTTGGTATTCTCTTTCATGGCTCCTTCGAGAAGAGACCATCTCTTTTCCGTTAAAAGTTTACCTTCGCACGTCCGTTTCTCATAATCAGATGTGCGAAGAACGTTTACAGCTGGACAACCGATTAAGAAAGGTGTGTCGAGTCGAGGTTTGTTAAGCTAATTAGATGGCAACTCTTCGCGAGGGTCATGAACTTTATAACGTCAGATGTTGGAACGGTCGTCAGCTGTGTCGTGTCTACAAAAACTGTTAAGCACGTACAGTGAAATGCTCGAAAAGTAGGGTAAAAAATAAGGAAGAGAAACAGAATCCAGTAAACATCTTAAAAACACTAAAAGAAGTGAACCCGCTTAATAATATCAACTTCCTGCTAACGAAAAGTAACTCCAAGCTGTCCTCCTTCCAATTGGTTGCGATTAACCGCTTCGAACAAAGTTGTCGCCAAAAATGCACTTACCACCGTATTCAGAAACGCTCCTCGACTCGAATTCCGTCCTTCACTGGACTGAGTTGCGCACTGCGCCACTGCTCGACTGAAATTGGCGCTGTTCTTGTCAAGAATCGCTGCAGAATATTGCCGATGTGCAGTGATTTGGTCTCCCTAGAAGAGACGGCACTCCCGTCGACTTTTTCACGTCAAGGTGAAGCATTCAGTGAAGGAACGTTCTGAAATACGGCGGTTAGGGCTCAATAGACATCACCACTGGGGTGGCTTAACAGTTATATGACGCTGCGCTCGATACGAAGTATGCGTGATGAGACGGGTAATACTTCCTGGCGGAATCGAAAAACGCATGTGCATTTAGGTTTAAGAGCTCGTTAAAAAGCTACTGGTTGTTAAAGGTATTGTGAATGGAGAGGCCAAGAGAACAGGGGAATTAGCTAGACGAATAGTGTCCCGGTTAATGCACTAGTTATAGCCAGGAAAGTACACGAAAATAGTCTAGTTTCTCGGCTGTAACTAGCACTTTAAATGGGACCTGATTATGAGCAGAAGCACGGATGGGACTATAAGTGAGTTTAAAAATAGAGGAAGACACAACTAACAAGACATGTGTACAGTGCAGCGTATCTGCAGGTGATAACTCAATTTATCAATTACCCTCAAGAACTGCAGAAGTGCTCGTATGTGAAGCCCCACGTCGTATATACGGCGTTCCTAACAATGATCCCGTGCTTCGAGCACGTAAATCTTAATCAGCTCTCCTCCGAACCCCTTTGGTAAAACCCAAAGGTAAAGCAAAACACCGGAATTCAACTTAATCAGTAGTATACTTGATGGTTCTCGCGACGTTTTTGAGGACTATTTGTCCGTGCACCACTCCCTCCTACATTCTAAAACGACTAAGATGAGATGTATCCAATGTCTGATCCGATGCAGCTATTGTATTTTTTTATCACCAGCAGACAATACCGATTCACTTATGTCGGCAAATTGCTTCTATCCGCTCTTATAACGGCATTGACATTCTCATATATACTCACCACAGCGATTGTGTTGCGATTGCATCCTATCAATTCTACCTCTCAACTTGGCCTTTTTGCGAACAAGTGGGGCGACGCAAACGACTAGTGAAACTATAGGAAGGCTTCGAAGCCCCCCCCCCCCCCTGATTTTGTTTTTCAATTTTGCGTATACCATGTACATACGCACAGATAGAAACACACGCATAAATATATTAGAGTATATTACACTCACCGCCCTCCCACTCCCCAAAAACGTTTCTGGCTATGCCCCTGATGAAGACTACAGAGTGGACAGGCATTGCGCTTGCGTCTAATATATATATATATATATATATATATATATATATATATATATATATATATATATATATATATATTAGACGCAAGCGCAATGCCTGTCCACTCTGTAGTCTTCATCATATATATATATATATATATATATATATATATATATATATATATATATATCTTTGCTGTCCTATTTCTGAGAAGAATGTAAGGGGTTATAAAACGCAATGCACTTGCTCGCGCAAATGAGTAGCCTGCTTTACAAATGGGATTCGATACGCACAACTGCACATGAAGCGACTGGAGGAGATAATATTACACTTTAATGCTCCTTTAAAGTAGGACGACTCCTGGTGATAAGCAGACAGCGCTCTCGCCTGCGGTCGTTTATCATCCACTGCACGACACATTTTTTTCTTTGTCGTTGTTGTTGTTGTCGCTTTTGCTGCGACTGCTTGCGCAACCTTGCAGTGTCGCCATTTTCAGCCTGTTATGACGAAGCACTCGCCCAATAATCTACAGCTTGCCCTATTCTCTGCGTGACGATTTAATTTTATCCCGGCGAAGTTGTTAATTTGGTCACTCCGTCTGACTCTCCGCCTATCTCGCATGCATTTCCCATCACTTGGTAATCATTGTGTTGCTCCCACTGTCCACCGGTTGACTGTCGCATTACGTGTGTTGCCCAGGTTCATTTATCTCGCTTGATGTCTCTACGATATTTGCAACCCCTGTTCGTTCCCTTACCCATTCTTCCGTCCTCCGATTAAGGGTACTCCTATCATTTTCGTTACGTTGTTGCGTCGTCCCCAGCTTATTCTCTATTTGCTTGCATGTGTCTTGATATCTATTTCCGAATATATATTCGCGATGGTGTTAAGGGCTAGAGTATATAGACCTTTTCACTGTTTACAAACACAGGCCCTTGATGACATCCGCTTTTCTACCCCGCTGTGCCTTATTAGCATCGGTGGATGAGAAGAGGGTTACAAAATATCCCGCTGATTCTGTACACTTTCCTTCACTTATTTGGCAAAATATATTCAAATAACTGTTCTTTTGAGCTACACGAAAGTTTTAGGAGATTCCCTTGAACATTACACACGTTATTTTTATTTGAAAAACTAATAGGAGACACTCCTCTCCCTTGAAGAAACGTGAAAACGTCCTTTCAGTTTAGACTTTGGGAGCTGGTAAGTGAGGCGACCGGAAGTTTTGTTGGGCCACAACGCTTGCAATATTGAAACCGTCTATAGACCCCATTCCATGTTTGTAAACACAGGTAGGCCAATGTCGACATTGTGGCTAAAATTATAGCGACGTCCGCACGTAACTTCCGCCATAAACGCTGAGGGCTGCGATTGTGCGCCAACGAACACAACTAAGTTGCGAGACGCGACTTACATCCAACTTCGACGCAGTTCGTCGGCATACCATTTTTTTTCTCTCGTTGCTTGACTGAAAACACCACATGCATTATTGAAAAGTCGGCAGAAACTACGGTAGGCAGAGCGGCTTTTGCCTACCAAGACAGCGCCACCGCATTTTCGTGATGTAAGTCCTGAATTTGTCTGTACGGTCTGCAGCTTGGGCCGAAAGTCACGGTTTCGAGCCCGGCCGGTGTCACATGTACACCTTCGACAGCGAGCGAGCTTGGGCCGAAAGTCACGGTTTCGAGCCCGGCCGTTGTCACATGTACACCTTCGACAGCGAGCGAGCTTGGGCCGAAAGTCACGGTTTCGAGCCCGGCCGTTGTCACATGTACACCTTCGACAGCGAGCGAGCTTGGGCCGAAAGTCACGGTTTCGAGCCCGGCCGTTGTCACATGTACACCTTCGACAGCGAGCGAGCTTGGGCCGAAAGTCACGGTTTCGAGCCCGGCCGGTGTCACATGTACACCTTCGACAGCGAGCGAGCTTGGGCCGAATGTCACGGTTTCGAGCCCGGCCGGTGTCACATGCACACCTTCGACTGCGAGCGAGCTTGGGCCGAAAGTCACGGTTTCGAGGCCGGCCGGTGTCACATGTACACCTTCGACAGCGAGCGAGCTTGGGCCGAATGTCACGGTTTCGAGCTCCGCCGTTGTCACATGTACAACACCTTCGACAGCGAGCGAGCGAGCACGGTTTTCGAGAGCGCGCGCTGTTTTTGCGGGTCGGTCGCCGACTCGCTCTTCTTCGAGCGTGCGTCGTTTTGGCGAAGAATCCCGCGAGCGCGCGCACTCTCGCAACGTCCTCGCGTGGCATTGGCGGGAGTTTCGGCGCCGCCGACGTCGCACGTGTGTTTGTTTCGTATTACTTCCGTCCTCGCGCCGCACGAGCCCGCGGCTGGCGTCGCTCAGGCGCTGAGAAAGACGCCGTATCGCGTTGCGTCACGTCGCCGGCGGACGGGTGTCCTCGCGTGCCTGGGGAGGTCTCGTTGTGTGTGCCGCTTGCTTGCCTGCTCGTTGCATGCGGCGACGATGATGATCGCCTTACAGGAAACCCGGTCGACCGACTGCGAGGCAGACGGTTGCGGCCCCGTGTCGCTGAGGCCTCCGTCTCTGGCAGCAGCCGCTCCTGCGTTCGTTGTTGGTCTTCTCATATTGCAGGGCGAGCGCCACCAACAAAAGACTTAGGCGTGCGCACAGGGGACGCAAGGAGGGGGGTCGCCCCCATAGAGTTTCCTACAATACTTACTAGAGGGAACTCTGGCGCTAGTGTCTATTGGAGCTGCAATGGACGGCGCTTCAGCGAGCACGGGAATGATGGGTAGTACACACATTTGTCTAATATTTGTACTTCTGACCTGCTTTTGGCTCCGTGTGTGTTCATGCGGCTTGGAGATATTTTCTTGCGAAACAAGTATTAGCAAATGTCGAGCGGTTGCGCTTCACCATTTTATTTTTTTAGACTTACTTTCCAAATCAGCTCACGATGTTCAAAAGGGTTCAATTTTTCTTTCAAAACAAAACCGAAACACGGCAATAAACGAAGCCGCAAGTAAGATTCGCCACCCGCAAGTACGAAGACTAGGCAAATGTGTGTACTACCTATCATTCCCATGGTCGCTGAACGATCCCAGCGCCAGAGTGACGGTTAATTTTGAGAAGCTCTATGGTCGCCCCCTCCCTTCTAATCTAGGGCTGACAGCCCTGTCAGGCCTATACATCGACATAATACGGAGGGGGGCGCTGCGGTCAACATTCGCCCCCCTCCCTCTCCGCAAGAGGAGAAGTCCTGCGCACGCCTATTCCAAAACGTTGTTATAGTCTGTCAATATAGGCTCCACCCAGAGACATCACTGTGCTTCATTCGAAAATAATTTGCATAGACGTACTATACCCAATCGCGTTTGTTCATGTGGCGTGTCGTCAAGCAGATTGACCCAATTAGGTTTGTTTTGTTCGACATATCGACGAGTAAAACAGAGCAGATTATGACGGGAACGTAGAGAGGCAGGCAGCAGACAAACATAACGCTGCGTTTTACAGCAGAGCTCTTATGGTCGAGGTTTTGCTGTGTGTCGTAGATGGAAAGTTATCATGATGTTAAAATCACACGCGCTCATTCACAGTTCAAGCACTCGGCACAGATGGTTAACAAGGGACGCTGCAACGTTCGCCCCAGGCCCGTACTCTGATAAAACGTGTTGCTGCGCCATAATATAACAGGCACCTAGCCACGAGGAAAAAAGGGTAGCCTAGGTGCCCCTCTCCCCGCCCGAAAAGGGGGTGTTCTAGTGAGGTTGAAATAGGGAAATAGATGTTTTTTAAGGCCCTATAAGAAGTGTGCACCCCCACTTCAAGCTCGGGCCCCAAATCGTTGTTTGTCACTCGCGCGTTCCGTCAATTTTAACGCGATCGCGTTAAAGGAATCGTTTCGCAAAAATTCTGGCGTCGGCGACGTTGGCTGTGAGTGAAAAATCACCGTCTTTGCGTCACCGAAAAATAAAAAAAGATGCAAAAAATTACAACAAATTCTGGGTCTGAGTGGGGATGGAACCAGGGTCTTTTGCGTGTCAAGGGGACGTTATACCACACAGTTACGCCTCTGCTTGTATACATGCAGTGAGAATAACTTCCGCTTCTTGGAAATGCACTGAAAGTAACATTCGTGCTCTACAAACACGTAAGTCCTGTATACATGCTTCAGTACACAACATGAAATATTACCGTAATAATGCGTGGTACAAGCTCACATTGTCATCGGGCGTTAGAACATCGAATGACCATAACGGCTCCGTAGTTTAAAGCCAGTCACTTACTACAAAAGGCACACGCGTTACTGGACCCTTAAGGACCCGTAGTGTGTGCATAGCAAGTTCGGAAAGATTTCATACTAGAAGTGACCCGTAGTGTGTGCATAGCAAGTTCGGAAAGATTTCATGCTAGAAGTGTTTGAAGTACGCACTAGGAACAGAATATCGTTATCGCGTTGAACTCTTAAAGGCGAAGCTCAAAGGTCCCCCCCACCCTTTCTTTTAATGTTCTAGTAGACCATGCAGTGTGGTGGTAACTGAGGTTTGTCCAATTTTACTGTGACGTAAGCGCTACGAAAAAAAAGAGCGACCACGTAAAGTGCACTATAACAAGAGATGTGTGTGTGTGTGCGTGTGTGTGTGTGTGTGTGTGTGTGAGAGAGAGAGAGAGAGAGAGAGAGGTGATAGGGTAAAAGTCCGGCCAAGCCAGGACAATGCTAGGCGTTTTGGCGCGATTTTTTGATGAAACGGGGAGGGCGATTGAAGAAACCTTTTACATGCATATCAGGGAAGGGTGTGTTAACACTACCACAATTCATCTCTCGCAGAAAGAAATTTAGCTTCTCGAAACAAACCATATCGCTGCATACGTAACTCTTCACACGTTTCACTGTAATTGTTTGACGGCCAGAGTTTGTTTTCTTTTCGTATTCTGTTTTCTATCACTGATTTACCCTCCCCTCTTTAATGTTTTTTTTTTTCACAAAATCATGAAGACGTACCAACTAGCTCCCATGCCTTATTAGGTGTAGTTAATTCTTTTTCTTTTTCCTACTGTGTACCTTTCTTCATGCCTTCGGTATCTACGCCGCTACCCTTCAATCATCGGGTGTTTCCTGCGTGTATCGGATATTTAATTTTCCCGCACAGACATCATGTTCGTGTCGATAGTTCTAGGCCGGAAACTTGAGCGTCCTGCCATATTTTGATCAGCAAATCAGGCGCAACTGCTAAGGCAAGCATATTTTATGTAGGAGAACGGCAGCCTTTTGATTCACACCACTAGACAGATGTGTATAGTCTGTCAGCGCCGTCAAATGGATCCCCGAGAGTCACCTTGCTGCACGCTGAGCGTGCACGTATTGCTCCAAACGAACACGACGAAACGTGGCTTGCGCACGCTATGCACTGTATAGGTCTGTTTACACAGGCGGCTGAGAAAGCAGATGTGGTAACGCTTTGCACGCGTCGTTTTATAAGCGTTTCGACGTGTCGATCCGAGGAGTTGTATGCATATATACGTATAGCGTTTGCGGTCGCTCCAATCCTCGCGCGCATTAAGCTTGCGTGCCGTGCAACCACCGGGCTCGTTAGCGGTTGCAAGGACTGAATCGCAACGGCCTACCTGTGGGATGTAGATGTCGCTGACGGTGGCGAAACGTTTTTATGAGTTGGATCGAAGTGGCCGTGCAATGTAACGACACCGCGTAAAACACTGTTTTTTTCTCTCTCTCTCTTCATTGCGGTTATATAATTTTTCGAGTGCTCTCTGGAGAGCGAGTATCTTTCTTGCCCACGTTCTGTTAGATGGGATTTCGACAACACTGTAGATTACGGGCGACTTGTTATGCTTTTTTTTTCTGCCACGAACTATAGCAATGATTTGAACAACAATCTCGCCTCCGTTGCTTAAAGTAAAGAACTTACTGCCTTCGAAATTACAATTAGGGTTGTATTGTTAGATAACTCCTCTATGCAATCCGCGTGGGCCCTGAGAGTGTATACTGCGAAGAAGAAACAAAAAAATCATGATGGTGATATGTGGGGTTTAACGTCCCGAAACTACCATATGATTATGAGAGACGCCGATATAGTGGAGGGCTCCGGTAATCTCGACCACCCGGGGTTCTTTAACGTGCACCCAAATCTGAGCACACGGGCCTACAACATTTCCGCCTCCATCGAAAATGCAACCGGTGCAGCTGGGATTCGATCCCGCGACCTGTGGGTCAGCAGCCGAGTACCTTAGCCACTAGACCAACGCAGCGGGGCAAGAAACAAATAAATGGTCATGTCCTTTTTTTGTTCTCTTTGTTCGTGATACGAGCTTAACTTCTTTATTCTCGAATTAAGAATGAGGGATTTAAGGTATCCAAGACAGAGGTGTTTAAAAACGACAAAAGAAACAGTTTCAAAACAAATGTCTGGTATCGATGGTATAAAGCTTGGCAACAAACACACGATCATGCCGGAGCGAAGCCAGGACGGGCGTCCGTGTTCGGTGTGTGTGAATGTGTGTGTGTGTGTTCATGCATGGTCATCTTCTTGGTGTCAAGATTTTTTAATTAATACGCGGTTCACGCAATATGGTAACCCCTCCCCCCCTCCCCCAAAAAAAAACTCGTTAGTTTCGATAGTTTTTCGAAATTAGCGTTGTACGATGTCGCAGGAAGCTCTCGAACGCTGGGTAAATGCTATCCAATCTAACAGTCTGCAAACTATGTTGGAAAGCAAAGAGGCACTTTATCTGCAGCAAAATGCGATAACAGAGAAAATAACCGGCTGAAAAAAAGATTACGCGGAACACTGACGATGTTTCACAGTGGTGGCCGCGTGGGAAGTCGCAGCAGCGCGCTTGATCGCGAGAAGCGCAACGATATACGTGCCCGCTTGTGGACCGTCCTTGAAGAGAAAGATTGATTGATTGATTGATTGATTGACATGTGGGGTTTAACGTCCCAAAACCACCATCTGATTATGAGAGACGCCGTAGTGGAGGGCTCCGAAAATTTAGACCACCTGGGGTTCTTTAATTGAAGAGAAAGATTGAGCAAAGAAGTGATTGTTGTTTCGAGTTAGTTGATACCGAGACCAAATATTGCATCAACATCTGCTTGAGAGTTGTATATATGATACGTTGGTAACAGGCCTATCGCGCGCGTATTTGCACAGCGTTGCCAGATTCGAGGCTCGTTTCGGCTCGACTTGCGTTCAGTAGCCTGCATGGAGATGAAACGCAGTCAGCCTGTGTATACCGTGACACGATGATTGAACTGACAGTGAAACAAGTGCGATCAAAATTGCTCATCTTCTGCGCGCCGTACTGGAGGGCCCCGGATTCATCAAGGCTGGATTACGGATTAATCGCACGGAATTATTTGGCGTGTACCTATATCTAAGTGCGCGGGTGTTCAAATGGCGTCTGTCTTGGCAGACTATCCAACCCGCGCCCTCAAGCTAGCATCGCGATACCAGACCTGTATTAGCCTAGCCAGAAATTTTATCGGGCGGGGAGGGCCCAATTATATTTATGTATGTTCGTGCGTGCGTTTGTACTTGTGGGTGCATAACAGGAAAAAAACGATAAATATTGGGTACCTGAACCCCTCTTCGGCTACGCCAGTGCTTCTCTGCTTTACTACACATAGTTTCTGATTGATATGTGATGTTTAACGTCCCAAAACCACCATATGATTATGAGAGACGCCGTAGTGCAGGGCTCCGGATATTTCGACCACCTGGGGCTCTTTAACACTATAGATAGTTTCTACGTGACGCCATGGACACAATTCATGGCACCAACATTGGGAGGTTCGACGACGTCGACCCTATTCACTGCGAAAATTAACCCGCTTTAGTGTGACAACGACGTCGCTGGAACGTCGTTTGGATATCTGTGCATTAATAACGAAGGAACCAGCTTGCGATGCACCGATAACGCTAACGTGATGTCACAAAGTTCGCGTGCCACCATGTCGGTGCACCAACGTGGCTGTTTCAGTGACGTCAGTGCAAGCCGTGTATAGACCACAGTAGTTGAATAAACAACGTAATACTTGAAAAAAGAAAATTACTTTGGAATGTCGCTTGACCGAATAAGTTGTTCGTTGATTGGTTGATTCATTCGTTCACATCTATTTAATTATTACACTCACTCATTTAATGTTATTCCGTTCGCTCTGATTCAACAATATTGCAGAACGAAGCCAATCAAGAAACGGAGGCTTCCATAGAATGCCCCTTTTTAGGCGAAATAAACGCTTCAATATACGCAGATTCTTGTCTCGTAGTCAATACAATGGGGAGCGGCAGTACGCTAACCTATGTGAACTGCAATACACCGTCCCAGATTCAGCACGGAGCATCCAGGACGCTTCGAAATCACGTGCCACACACAATGCGTAAGAGGAGGACGGACGCCGGCTAGCGTGGTGCATGGTCTCATGTCGCACGACGTATAGACTTCTCGAACCACACCGCTCACGCCACCCGGCCTTGGCCATAACGAATTCACGCCGCGAGAAAAAGAGAACTTTCTTTCCTTTTCTTCGGTGCCGTGCCACGCAGCCGACTGCAGCAAGAGCGGTGAAGCCGTTTTCGCGCGTAAACAAAAGCGCGCGCGCTTTCTTATCTTTCCCGCGCTCATAGCGCCGCGCCACCCTTTTGTAGCTCTGGTCGCCGTCTCGACGCCACTGCGCGTGTGTACGGTTAGCGACGCCTCGCGCCTGCCAAGGACGGATGACATCATCGTCTAAACCTTTTACTTTACACCATGCCTGCTCCCTGCGCAACCGTCGCGCTGTGTCTACTTGCATATGCCCGGCCGTCAAGCGGGGCTCGGCTTTTAAAAAGACGTCTGCGCACGGTTGTGGAACCGATAGGCGTTCCATTCTCTTCCAGACCGTTCATTTACGAACGCCGTGCATAATAGCCGTGCGTGGCGCTGGCTCGGCGTGGTTGCTCGCTGCGCCGGGTCACCTCTTTTGTGAGCATGGCCGCGTGATAATAGCCCGTTCGTTCCGAAGAGAACTCTTCTTTGTCCGCGGCTATGCGAGATAAAATTTATGTGGACTACTGAATTGACGAGAGAAAAAAGAATTGACTTTTATTGCAGTAATGTAGACGTACGAGCTGACGCAACCGCGGCACAGCGTGAAGTTTGTATACTGCGGTGTTTGATTTCAAATGGCACGTTGGCGTTTGACGAAAATCACTTAAATCTGAGTATTGCGCTGGTAAGTTCGTGGATGCCAGTTCGGTCCCCGGACACGGCGATTGCGTTTCGAAGGGTGCGAACTGAACAAAAAAAAAAAAAAAAGAAATGGAAACGCCCGTGTACACTGATTCGACTGCATGCTTGACTTACGTATGTGTCGCAGTAGAATACTTGCAGCTGCTCTCCCGTGTTTCTCGGGAGTACTATCTTGGGATAGTACGGATATATCATATCCACACGGGTGTAAAATACCTCGTGAAGTAATTGAAGCCTTCCACGCTCAAAAATTGGGAGATGCGTGCAAAAGTCACGCGCTGAAATCCCTCACAGACAAATAAATTACACACCTGGTTGGCACGTGTGTTTCTACATATATTCTCACTTCTGCAGCATGTCAGCTGTCTTTTCCTTTGTCTGCCTTTATGTTTTATTTTTCTTTCTTTCAGAAAAAGGTCTTTCAATTGCGAGACAAGTTCATCGTGCGATTTCTTCCTCGTCTTTGAGCGCTGCATCAAACACGTCTCGTTGATAGCCGCAATATAGAGTTTGGAACGCAGTTTCCCGGGAAGATATGGATTAGCGCGCGAAATCGCAAGAGAGAGAGGCGTTGAGCGGAATATCTAGGTCGCTGGCAGTGGTCCCCGAACGGTTGTGAACGAATCGCGTTGAAGGTATACAGTATACGAGAGGGACGGCGACCCGTTGGCTAGCCGCTGTCAGCACTCCGACTCTGCTGCGGTGTTCAAGCGGGAGGCAGAAATGACCTTCCAGTTTGTCTATCGTCCCTTGTGCCCAACGACGCGCCAGCGCTTCAACTGTCCACCGCGCTAATGACCTCCCGCTGGGCTTCCTAGCTTCGCTCTCTCCCTCCCTCTCCTTATTTCGCACTTTCTCGCGTGAACGCCGAGCTTCGCGAAAGAAAGCTCGTTTGTCTTTGTTTTGTTTTTTTCGTTTATCGTATCTTCGAGCGCTTTGCGCGTTATCGCGTGGTTGCCTTTTATCTTTTAGTGCATTCATTTCGCCGCACCGAAATCATAACAATACAGCGCAGATCGAGAGAAAAAAAAAAGTTTCCCCGGTTATACAATTGTGCCATGGCTAACCCCATCCGCAGGTGATTCGGCTATATATACTGTATAAGCAACGTCTATTTCGCATGCAGTATTTCTGCGGTTTGTTGGCGTGAGCTTCAGATTTGGTGAAAAAAAGAAAAAAAGAACAGGCTGATGGTGATCTGGTTTTACTTGAACACTAGCACAGATACTATTCATGTAAATATTTATAGATAACAAAGAAAACAAGGACTAGACGTCAATGAATAGACGTGAATACACGTGTGAAGGAATAGACGTGACACCTTCTCCCCCACTTCTATTGCAGCTAAAAGGAAGGAGGAAGAGGGGTCAACCCCGCAAAGTTCTTGAATTTGAATGTATGCATATACACACACAGCAACACAAGCATAGGCGAGAAAATTCATAAAGGTAGCGCGAACACACATGAAGCAACCGTCTTGACGAACAACATTTCACACTTTTCAACTACTCATATGGCAGCAACTTTTTCATAGCGTGACCTGAGCACTGAAATATGTGCCAAAGGCTTCCGCGGTGGAGCCGAAACGTCTCTGTATTCAATACGTTTACATTTGACATGGTTTCCATGTCAAATCATGACTTGTTTTCTTCCACAATACAGGAGTACCTACGTGATGACGCGTGAAGTGTATATTGTACATTTCTATTATTGTATTCTGTTTCCCCTATGTTTCTGATGGTACTTACACATACATCCAGTGTATCGCCTAACATCAATTTTACATGTCTTGTAATCTTTGTAATTTTGATGTCACTATGTTTCTCTTGTTCATAGTTTATTATTTTCTTGTACCCCACTCCCCTCTGTAAAGCTATGTGCGATTGAGGGTAAAATAAACGAAATGAAATGAAATGAAATTTGTGGGGGACGCGTGTAGCGAGTAAGTATTAGCGTTTCTGCACACTGTTCCTTTAAGTAGATAGCCACTGCTCTATTGTTTGCCCAGTTAGTATACGGGTGAAATCTGCGCGTGCCGTCACTGGTACGGCGCTACACTTTCGATGACAAGGGGCGGCTCCCGATGCCCCGTGATTGCGCATATAATACGGCGAGGTCTGTAGTCACGTCACGTCCCTTCCACGAGACTACGGCTGCGTGTGCTTGGCCACTTGGAAAAGCCGCGCTTAATGATTCGCCACGCGTACTAAAGACTGCTTTCGGTTATTTGCGACGAGTTTTCTTTTTTCTTCCTTTTTTCTGAAAACAGACACAAAAGAAATACCGCCGCCACTATACGGTCGTTAAGTAACACTTAGCAGACTTCGCGGCGCAGAAATTATAAAAGTGTATTTCGTTTTTTTTTTATTTTATCTTTTTTCTTTTCCTTCAGTATCGAATATTTTTTGTCGTCATCATGTTTACGATCACAGCTTCATATTTTTGCATTCTCCCGTACACCTGTACTGTCTCACTTCGTGTGCGATTTTCTTCTCCTTCCTTTTCTTCGCACAATCTACATCCTGTTTTCTCAGAGGTTGAATGAATGAATGAATGAATGAATGAATGAATGTTATCCTTCTTGACTTTTTGCATCTTTGCAAATTGATAATTTTAAGTTAAGATTGTATTACAATGGCATGACTTTATAAAAGTTTACATATTACGATAAAACTTACCTACCTCGACTGCTGTTTTGCTAGTCGCGGCTTCTTAGTTCTTGCAATCTTTTTTTGTTGTCTCAAGTACGCGCTTTCAAACTACGTTCCAGCAGGTAGAGTTGCCGTTGGGTGGACTGCAAAGGGGCGCCCGAATTCACTGCCAAAAGTAGCGAAAGTATACCCACGCTGTTTAATATCTCGCTTTATTTGTCGCCAAATAGAACAGGAGTGGTATAACTAATGGAGTCTTTACAATTTATGACTAAGTAAACCACTTTGAATAGTAAACCACTTTGAAGTCGCAGTTTAAAGGTAGCCAGAAAATAGCCATGGCACCAACTAGAAACTTTTGTAGCCAAACGCGTCGACACGTAGCCAATTTGGCGCAACGTTGCCACCAACGACAACCCTGCCAGCAGACCCAACGCCAAACTTTTTGCAAGTAATTGAAATTTTGTAATGATTAAGCGGTGATGAATAACATCGCGAGACCATTTGAAGCTACGAGTACGAATATTAGGTAAATTTATCCATTCACTAAGTGAAATGATCGTACCGCCACACTTTTATCTGGAAATTTCGGTAAGAAAACGGTCGATCTCGACTTGTCTAGTAAGCCCCGTCTCGAGCTCTGCATCGAAGGGCTACTCTTCATTCCGGTTCACTTCAACAATCGGCGGATTGCAAGTAAAATCGAACGCGGCGAGACGTCCGCTCCAAGAAGTCTTTTGTCATCATTTAAGGCGTGAGCTCAGTAGTTGTGTACACTTCTTATCGCCACTGTGCGTTGCCTGCGTCGTTACGAAACGTCTCTTCGTACAATAGCGGGGACTTCGGGTGTCTAGGATTGGAGACTTCAGAACGCGTTTGAGAGAAAAGTTGAGTCTTACACTCTCTCGAAAAGCATTTCCGAGCCGTTTTCGCCATCGTTCGTGCAGCGATTGCGAAAGTTTCGATACTCTTGAAAAAAAAAAAAGCCTTTTGAAGCCAAGTTTGTTGCCGAAAGCATCCGTCCGTTAACACAACCATTGCGTGTAGAGCGCTGAGCACACGTGGTGCGCAGCGCGTTTTAATGTCGTGAGAACAAAAGGCGTGCAGCAACCGCGTACCTTGAGGGCTTTTTTTTTTCTTCGCCGCACAACACCTGTTCAGACTCTTCGGGACTCGAAAAGAATGAAATTGCTGGCAACTAAAGGAGACAGAAAGTTGGTAACAAGTTGGTTTAAAAGAAAGTGGATTCCCCGGAGAAGCGCTTCTGTGTGGCGGTTGGGTAATGCTTTTTGCCGTGCGCTGCTCTCCCACTTTCTCTATCCACGCGCACGAAAGTATACACGGCGATATCGGATACTGGCGATTCTCGTGGGGGCGTTTTTTGTTTTGCTTTTGGTTCCCCTGCGCACGTCCTCAAAGTTCTCCGAATCGGTCGCACTGTGTGCTTGGGTGAGCGAGGTTCGCCTGTTATCAGCAGGCTTGGGTTGTTACGTAAGCTTCTTATACCGTTACCGGATTGCCGTAGTAAGTATCCCGATTCGTGAACGGCGCCACGCATGGATAGATGAACGCTCACGGCGCGGATATATGTGCCCCGTTATAACGGTACGATGACCTGCGAGTTGCAAGTCTGAACTTTTCATTCAGCCTCGATTGCCTGAATTGAATACCTTCTTTTTTTTTTCCGAGGAAAACAAAAAAAACAGCCTATAAATGAAGCAGTTTAACTTTGGTTCGTGTTATTGTTTGTTATTTATCTACTGCTTTGCCAGTGATTCTCCGACCATCTTTTACTTATCTATGTCGCGGACATCTTCACGTTTCCCGTGCGTTCCCTAAAAGCTAGGGTTTCGTGTTCACTAAAAGAAAAAAAAAAGACTTTTGGATTATTTTATTGCGATTTCTTACTTGCGAAGACGTACGTTATGACTCTCACGGCACTCTCCGCGACTCTATATGACTTTATTATGACTCTGTGATGACTCATAAATGTGACTTATTGTGAGCCCTGACATACCACGTATACCATGTCACCTCTAAGGAGATGCTCTCAACATTCATTTCTAAATCCTTGCTCTTCTGTCATCATCATCATCATCATCATCCTAAGTGTGCCCACTGGAGAAAAAATGCCTCTCCCAGGGTTTCGCCCATCGACCCGATCATGTGCTGGATGCGCCCACGTTATCCCCGCAAATTCCTTAATCTCATTTTGGTCACTTAAGCTTCTGCCTCCTCCTCTCGCGACAGCCGTCTCTCCGAATCCATCCTGTTACTCTTAACGATCAGCGGTTATCCAGTAACCCAGTTAACTACAAACGGCAAACTAACACTCCCCATTGCACATTGCCACCAAGCTAGCAATTAAGTTCTGGAAGACACAGGGATGAATATAGAAAGGAAGCAGGATGTTTACCAAAATGGGGAACACACCATGCACAGCGCCCGCACACAGACTAACTTTGTTGGGCTGCTTGCAAGAAGCTGGCCACTACAGCTGCCAGCCGACGCCGTGTCAATATTCGCGGCTTTCCTGTCGTACAGCGTTGACATAAGGCGGCGCTGGTCTTTTGTCTCGAAGCGAATTGCTTGCTGAGCATTTGTCGAACCCAACTTAGCGCCTGCACTCGTGTCCGACGGGTATGTATTGCAGCGCACGTCGTTGTTTCATAACTCGATTTATTTTCGATGTCGGTAAGCGCGTGTAGTTTCGAAAGCCTGAGAATTAGATTGGCTCATGCAGTGGTGTTAGTTTTATTTTAATAATTTATTTGATGGTTCAAACAAACTTCGGAAAAGCCCGACCGCTTGCGTCATGCGCGGTGCCAGCGATATAGACTTTCGCAAAACCTGTATCGAATGACAAACAGCCGATATAAATCATTAAGTTTATTTAGGTGTAATCTACCAAGAGCAGTGCCGTGTAGCCAGACGGGTTTCACCCCACCCCGAAGTTTCAACATTTGCAGGTGTGCATTGAAAGTGCACATACATTTTGTATGTGCACATGCAAGGCATTCGCTTCATATATTCTCCAAAATTTTAGCAAATGAATAGTGCAAACAAACGTACGCGCGACCATTCTGAAAGAGTGTTAGACACCCCTCTCCCCTCACCGCCTAAAAAACATTCCGGGCGCGCCCCTGACAAAGTGTGCACATAAACCAGACTTGACAGTACAACGTCATGACAGTAACTCGGTTTTTGCTGTATTTGCAAATGTAACGCATTGCGTTTGGAGGCTGGTAATTTATGAATATAATGCATTACTTCAAACGAGTAATTTAAATTACTCATTGCATCTTCAATCACACTTGACTAGAAATATAGCGTGTCCACTTCGCTTCCGTCATAAAGCGCTTACCCAAACGCGAAAGAAAAATGGCAAGGACAAGTCACTATGAGTGACAAACGAAAAGCGTGGGAACGAAGCATGCGTACCTGAAAACCGCGTAGTATTAGAACGGAAAGCCTCCAATGACATGACTTGAATAACTTTTTTTGGGTTAATTTTAGGGCAATGTGTATACTTTTCAAAAACAATATCAATTTAATTTCATTATTTCGAAAAGCTGTATTATGTAATGTATTTTAAGGACACACACACACACAATCAACCAGCTCTGCTTGGTGGACACCGATGAAACAGCGACGCTCCGGGGCTTGCATAGAAGCCTCTGCTTTTCCAATTGGCTTGTTGAGTGAAGCGGGATTTGAATGCAGTGGTATTGAATAAAGTGGGCTCAGTGAAGTGGTAAAAGTGGCGGGAGCAGTAGTGTGCGTAGTGGTGATGTGTGGTCGTAGGAGGAGGAGTGGCGCACATCGAGAGTCGGAGTCACCCACTTTCTGTAGCACTTACCCCTTTAATACACACGATGGGCCCCGAACACAGAAGAATCGAGTGAGAACAGCGTCGCTGTCAGGAATCGATCCAGTTATGGGACGTCAGAACCGTCGCAGAGCAACACTGCAAACGTGCGAGTGTATGCAATTGGCTAGCGAGGTGACGTGTATCGTTATCATTATTGACATCATAATTTATTATCACTATCTTCATTTCGAGCATTATCATCATATGTCATCAGCCTGAACATTTGAATCGTTCATCATATTCATTCACTCCCCTCTTTCGTCATGTGACCTGCGTGACACCTATATACTACTGCTAATACTTGTATACCGGCTACTACTATACCGCGACGGTGGTGGTACTGGATGGGTTAAGACAGCCTTGCTGTAAAAAAAAGTTATTAGTAGAAAAATAAATCTGTTTTTATGAATAACCTTGTCATCTCTGTCCGAGAGAGAGAGAGAGAAATAACATTTATTTATAAATCCGGAGTAGAGGAAGTCCCCAGCCTTGCAGGGTGCGGATGTTCCCTATCTTAAGATTACGGCTCTTAGAGTCCGATAATCTCAGAGCCTCGACCTCGAGGATGTTTAGCTCCGACTAGGCGACAGTTACTCGGGTGTCTCCGCGCCCGTTAGACGGTTCGTCGGCTCTTTTTCTCTGTCCGAAACCGTCCACAAACGTGATAGCCGAGTTCAACTCTCGCGACTTCCCGAACCGCGCCGCGAATCCGTGAATGAACGAGATGAATGCGTGTCGTCAGGTAGCGACAGGAGACGAACAGGTATTCACTCATCGTCTCCACTCGAACGACGCTTCCCGCACGGCTTTTTCCGTTAACAGCTTCGCGTACGCGTGGCATTCTCAGCTCGCGCTAAAGCCGCCCTCAGCAGTGAGTATACACGCGGCGAATCGCTCCAAGTTGGCGGCCTTGGAAAGGGGCGAGCCTGCTGCGATACTCGTGCGTTATGTCACGCGCGTCGCCGCGACGCGCTCTAACAACTGCAGTGTCACCTTCTCTCTCTCTCTCTCTCTCTCTCTCTCTCTCTCTCTCTCTCACACACACACACACACACACACACACACACACACACACACACACACACACACACACACACACACACACACACACACACACACACACACAGCCCCGCGCGTCACCTCAATCTCCAGCTTCGGCTTTTCCGCGATGCCTCCGCTGCGGTCTTTCCATTTCCTTGTCTGTCACTTCTTCGACCACGCGCTAAGGCTTCGTCGTCATCTCTCGTCGATCTTTTCGGCTAAAAAGAATATTGCCTTATACTTCATCCTCACTGGCACGCGAGACGGCACAGACGCTCTCCAGCAGGCGCTGCCGACTCGGTGGTTTCCTTTTACTATATCATCCCGAGGTTCGTCGCCGTGTAATACGCGTTGATATTGCGCTGTCGCGTCCGCGACGTGCCTGCTTGTTCGCAACTTCTTGTCTCGTGGAAGTGAGGTTTGCGTTGTTTTTCCTGCTAACAAATCACCCCTGCACTCGAGCAACGCGTCAGAAGCTCTCGGTAATAAATGTTTGGTGTTTAACGTCCCAGAACCACCACATGACTATGACAAACGCCGTGGTGGAGGGCTTCTAAAAAATTTCGGCCACTTGGAGTAAGTCAACGTGCGCCTAAATATAGACACACGGGCCTCAAGTATTTTAGACTCCATCGAAAGTGCGGCCGCAGAAGGTGGGATTCGATCCCGCGACCTGCGGCGGCAGCATCCGAGTGCCTTAGCCACTAGACCACCGGGGTGGGTTGTCACAAGCTCTCGTGGAGAAGCGTTGTAGACCTTAAATTCTCCCCCTTCTCTCCTTCTATATTCCGTCACACGGTGTTATCATTTAGGAATTGTCTTTATTTTCATTTAGAAATTGAATAACGCCGGGTGGTGATGGGATAAACAGCAAAGAAGGGAGAACAATTGACCAAAATGCCGCTAGCAACGCTGGCAAAAACGCCTCCATGAATTTGGCGATGTCTTTGTTGAGAGACTGATACAGAGGGAATTTTCTGACGATACAACGTAAAGTTCACACAAAGTTGAGAAAATGTAAACACATGACACAAATGGGGTGCTTCTTATTTTCGAAATCGACATTGCGTTGTCCTGATGCATGCTAGCTTCTGTGAAGTGGTCGACGTAGAAAGTAGATCTGACGAGAAATTCGGTTCTCTTTGCTAATTTTAATCCAGAAAAAGATACTGTACGGGACAAACGAGTGACTAAAAAGTAATAAATATGTAACTGTTTTCATAGGAAACAATCGCAGAAACGAGAAAAAAAAGAGAAGAAAATAGAAAATGTCAAGTGAAGTGACAGTAAGGACGGTGCAAACTCCGGTAAGTGAACTTTGACGTTCAAAATATTCGCGGGTGATACCACAAGAGGAAGTTGCGGGAAACTCAATATGATGTTAGTGTAAAGTAAACAAGATCCCTTTCGTCGTTTATGTTGTAATTTTACCATTATATATTTTAGCTGAAGCCGCGTCGCTGTCATCGGAGAGCTTCAGTTTTTGGCCAGAGGATACGTGAGGATGACAGATTCCTGGTGCATCACGTATTTTGCGAAGAAAAATAAAGAGGGCGGGGAGGGGGGCAGGGTGAGCAATGTCGGGTAACGCGAGCGCGCTGGTTTCATTAATCAACTGGCTTGGAAATTGAGCGCTGAAAGAGACGGCTAAGAATATAAGGCTGTGTATACGAACTGGCGGATGTATCTGCTTACACAAAAGTGAGCGCGACAAGGGGTCTCTGTAGAGTCCTTGACAAAGGAGACATCGGTAGAGCAGAAAAATGAGAAGCCAAGTGGATGATCATGGTGTTTTTTAGCGAGTCGGCTGCCTTCCCCTTGCTTGTTCAGTAAAACCGAAAGTTGGGCGAGTTGGTGATAGTTCATGATTACAAATAAGCAGCGCACGACGATTTACAAAAGAGAGACGATAGGGACACCGCTGCACTCTCAACTAGTTTATTCCGTAAAAGAACTTGGTTATTATACAACAAAACGGTGTACCACGAGCTACAATGACAACGTATTTTCTAAAAAACCAACTTCGCAATCGCTCAAAGTAATCGATGCTTGGCTTATACAGTAATCTTTTCTTTTTGCGATGTGGAAGGCCTCGATCACTTCCCTTGTCAACTTATCTCTGTGGCTGGAAAGAATTTTAGTCTCAGAGAACAGCGGGGAGCATCCACATTCCAAGCAATGCCGTCTTAAGTGCGAGTAAGCATTATTAGCTAATGCTCTCTTGTGCTCCGTTAACCTTGTATTTATGCACCGGCCCGTTTGACCGATGTACATTTTCCCACATGACATGAGCAAACAGTAAACAACCGCGGTTCTGCACTCAACAAACGAAAAAATGTGCTTAACAGAGCACCGACACCTATCCTTTTTTGCCAAACGCTTTCTATCTAGCCTAGCGCATATCTTTCCTAGTTTGTTAGGTGCAGAAAAAACAACTTGTAATCCATACCGGCTGCCTACATTTTTTAGATTATGTGATATACTGTGCGCATAGGGTATGGAGACACATTTCTTTTTCTTTTCTTCATAATTCCTCTCAATTTGAGGCTGCTCCAAAGATACACTCTTGCGCACGAGATGAACCAACTTCTGTGCGGTTCTGCGCAGAACATGCTCTTCGTAACCTGCGCTAACCAATCTATCTACTTGTCTGTTGAAGCTATCGTTAACTTTGTGGGGACAAGATTTTGCCAAGGCAGCAGGCTTGTTGTTTTCCCCCTTCTGCTGTTATTGATTTTAGTCCTTCAGGGGTTTTCAGAAAGCCGTTGCTAATCATTGGTGGAAAGATTTCGTAAAGTGCAGAGTATCTATCTATCTATCTATCTATCTATCTATCTATCTATCTATCTATCTATCTATCTATCTATCTATCTATCTATCTATCTATCTATCTATCTATCTATCTATCTATCTATCTATCTATCTATCTATCTATCTATCTATCTATCTATCTATCTATCTATCTATCTATCTATCTATCTATCTATCTATCTATCTATCTATCTATCTATCTATCTATCTATCTATCTATCTATCTATCTATCTATCTATCTATCTATCTATCTATCTATCTATCTATCTATCTATCTATCTATCTATCTATCTATCTATCTATCTATCTATCTATCTATCTATCTATCTATCTATCTATCTATCTATCTATCTATCTATCTATCTATCTATCTATCTATCTATCTATCTATCTATCTATCTATCTATCTATCTATCTATCTATCTATCTTTATACGATCGTCATCTTACTGACCTGCCGGTTTCTTCGCGCATATGGTCACGTCCATTATAGTATGACAGTACTGAGACAAAGCCAAAAGCATTAGGCTGTTACTGTAGCTTTTCCTTTTCAAATCCCTTGTACTCTTGTCTGTTTATTTTTTCGTTTGTGGCATTTCATAGGTTTTTTTTTATTGTTGGCAATAGCGTTTCTCAAGAAGCACTTTCGGACAAATGGAAAACAATCAGCTATATACGTGCGATCGTTGCTGCTACTCGCGCCGTTCCTGAAAATCACGCCTGCACGCACGCACTCGTTGTGCATACGTGCCCTCCCATAGCGTCGCAGCAGCCGCATAATCATCGACGAACCGCGCTGGCGCAATCAATCAGGGGCCACGGGGCGTGGTGCGCGAAGCTACCGTGCAGCGGTGCAGTGATGCGCGAAATATGGCGCACTCGCTCTCATTGTTTCCACCATGCGCCGAAAGCACACCTCGTGCGTCGTTGTCGCACCCCTCTTCTTTCTCGCGCTTTTGTAATGCGAATTAGGAGGAGTCCACAACAACGTGGGAGGCATTCATACAGAACATGGAGTACGTGCAGCTCTGGGCATCGCAGTTTCGCAATGCCGCTGCCACTACGTCTTTCTGTTTTGTTGTTGCCCTCGAGTCTAAGCGTTTCATCATTTGGGCATGGCGTTGCAGCAGTCGCTGCTGTATGGGTCAAGGATGCTATACTAGTTACACTATAAGCAAAAGTTTATTGACTTGGATATATATATATATATATATATATATATATATATATATATATATATATATATATATATATATATATATATATATATATATATATATATATATATATATATATATATATATGTGTGTGTGTGTGTGTGTGTGTGTGTGTGTGTATGGAGAGAGAGAGAAAGAAAGAGCAGAACTTAATTACCGTAGTATTGCATATTGCACTGACGTAGCATCATTATCCCAAAACACCTTGTAAGAAGAATTGGATTATTTTGTGTGTGTTTTTGTTACACTGTAATAGTTGTCATAAGCCCCGCCGCGGTGGTCTTGATTGATATGTAGTGTTTAATGTCCCAGGAGGAGGAGGAGGAGGAGGAAGGGAAGAAATGAAAGGCAGGGAGGTCAACCAGACGCACGTCCGGTTTGCTACCCTGCACTGGGGGAAGGGGTGAGGAACCACCATATGATTATGAGAGACGCCGTCGTCGAGGGCTCCGGAAATTTCGACCACCTGGAGTTCTTTAACGTGCCCCCAAATCTGAGCACACGTGCCTACATTTCCGCCTCCATGGCAAATGCAGCCGCCGCAGCCGGGATTCGAGCTCGCGACCTGCGGGTCAGCAGCCGAGTACCTTGGCCACTAGACCACCGCGGCGGCTACCTTAGCCACTAGACTACTGGGGTGGCCCTGCCGCAGCCGGGATCGAATCCCGGCTACGGCGGCTGCATTTCCGATGGAGGCGGAAATGTTGTAGGCCCGTGTGCTCAGATTTGGTTGGGTGCACGTTAAAGAAACCCAGGTGGTCGAAATTTCCGGAGGCCGCCACTACGGCGTCTCTCATAATCATAAGGTGGTTTTGGGACGTTAAACCCCACATATCAATAGTCGTCATAAAACATTACACCTTTTTACAAATCTCTTCGTTACGCAGCAACAGTTACATATTCTGCGCGTCTATGCGTCCTGAACGCCACATGCCTGGTACTTTCAGGTCGGCGAACGGTCTAGCTTTCGTGTGAGGCAGTGCTATTGATAGGAAAGCGGGATGGAAAACTATGTGACCAGCGCAGTTTTTTCAAGAAAGGAGACGCTAGTGAGTCAGTTCAGGATTACTGTTGTGCAAAAAAAAAATGACTCCCCAAAGGACGGAACCGTTTTTTGAGAGCGTAGATTATTGGCTATGCAGCGTGTCACCATCCTAATCATCGTCATTTAGGTTCTCAGCCGGACTAAGTTCTCTACCGTCTATTCTTAACAGCGCTAAGAATGCACCCAACGTAAGCCGTCATACAACATAAGCCTGGGAGTTTACTATCAACATCGCAACACTTATTTCGTAGTCTTCGACTGCAATTTCATTCTCTCGACAATGCGCCTTTCATATAGATAAGATTAGTGTTTTCTATCAGACATTGACAATGTAAGCCTGGCGCGGCGCTTTTGCCTACTATTCCGGCCTTGATAAAGCGGGGAGAGATTGTTGCACACTACGTGCGACAGATACAAAACGTGCGCAAAACGATCCACCGCGCCTGTATAGAAAGACAGTGAGGTACTTATAACAATTTTTGTTGAACACCTCAATATGTGTTCACCGCGGTATACAATGCAGTGATTATGTGTGCACTGTCGCTTCATTCTCAAGCGAAGCTAATATAAACGCCGTTAAGTCGTGCCCTAAAGTTGTTCCGCAAAAGATGGCCTAAGCAATAATTTAATAACGGCCCGCGTTTAATGAGCCGAAACAGCGATGTGGTTATGAGGCACGCCTAGTGAAGGACCCTGGCGATTTCGAGTATGTGGTGTCCGTTAACGTGCACGAAATTTATTTATTTATTTTAGTATTTTTACATACTGCAGCCTCAATGAGGTTTGCAAGAGTGGGAAAAGAAAAAAATCAACAAAAACAACAAGAACAAATCAACAATCATGAACAGGCTTCCGAAAATTCTTGAAGTGTAGAGAACGAACATTTCCGGGAAGCATATTCCAGGCTTCTATAGTTGAAGGGAAAAAGCTGTATTTGAACATGCCAATGTTAATAGCATGGTCACTCCTCGTAGACAATGATCGGGAAAATTTTAGATTAGATTCTAGAGCGCCGAAGCGAGGAGAACTGATTAAGTTGCCCAGAAATTTCAGGCATTCAACATGGCGACGTTTCGGAAGTGTAGTGAGACCTAGCCGGGGAATCAAATTGATTGGCGATAAGTCCCCGTAATATCTCTTGCATATAAAGCACACATCTCTTTTTTTGAACGGATTCTAGTTTCTCGATGTCACTTTTCTTATGAGGGGGGGGGGGTTTCCAAACCACGCTGCCTTATTCAAGAATGGGGTGAATAAGAGTTTTTTTTTAGGGGGGGGCGGGGGGGGGGTTTCGGAGGAGTGAGATGGAGCGTATACGATGTAAATAACCTAAACTCTTACGGCCTTTGATGCATGATACTCGGCGCTCCAAAATTTCGTGTTCCCCGAAACGAACACACACACCTCCATGGCTGGGACAGTGGCATTCGGTTCAGCAGTAGAGCCTCGTAACCACTAGCTATACCACCATGGTGGAATTCGGCTAAGGAAGGCGATACGCGTAGGCTTTATAGCTATATAGTGACCACTGGCCGGTTTGCTCGCTTGATCCGATACAGAAACGGAACGTACTGCCGCACAGAGTGTTTCACGCATATTCATCGGCACATGTGTGCACCCTTGTATACTCCGACGGGATATCTTATCTGCGACGGCAGATTGGAAGTCGAGAAGGCGCTCGCTATGTCGCAACATACCACTCGAGTGCTTGCCCCAGTTGACGTCTCGGTTCTAACGAGAGGAGAAAAAAATACGATTGCAACACGACTCGCGTAATTTAGCGCAACATTGTAATGGAATAGCGAGGTGCAAGAAATATCTTTCTGTCGGGAGAAAGTACTCATCTCAGGTCTAGATAATCAAACCTGGGCGATCCAGCAGGTCGAGGAAGCTGCTGAGAGACACGGCCTCTCGGCAGACTCCTAGGCTTGAACCCTGCATGATGACCTACAGGAACTGGATCGAGGTACTCACTCAATCCACAGCTCGGAGTGACGTGACGTGGGTAAAAACGTCGTTCGTGAAGTCGTAACACCGCTGTGGAATTCGAAACAAAGGCAAGCTTTCTGCCTGGCGTTGCACAAGGAGGAGGAAGCAAACAGGAAGGCGGACGCAGGGAGCTTAGCCTGAAAGACTTCCGGTTGGCTACCCTACACAAGCATCGCTGTTTTGCCAGTGGCAGCGATTATTCCGGGTCACTGGGAGGCCGGTAATTACCTCCGCTGTGACGTTTCACGGCTCTCACAATTTTCTCAGCACCACTACTGGCCAGGGCCCATAGCAACATGCCCCCTTTTTCATTCATTCATTCACAACGTCAATCCGGTTTTGGGACGATTGCAGGAGGGGAAAATACAAAGTGATATAGCAAACACTCGATGTTTGCACAGTCAATCTCCAGTAATGTCATACGTGACGTTACTGTCAAGGCAGGTGACCCAGAGCCTATAAGGTGTAGACTTGCTGCTTCGTGGCGCCTTGGCTACACGTCATAGTGAGGTATAGGGAAAACTGATGAGAATTTCCCCATATGAACATACGAATGCGGCTTCACTCACAGCCGACTGCGTGACCGGCCATGGTAGATTGACGGCTACGACTTCACACTGCTATAGGCTCGAGGACGCCGGTTCGAATCCGAGCTACCGCAGCCGCATCCCGATGGGTGCCAGATGCAAAATCATTCGTCGTGGTTGACTGATTCATTGGCTGGAGCGAGAAACGTGAGCACGTATGTCATTGTGATAAACAGACAGGATTAATTCATAGATATGTGGAGTTTAACGTTCCAAAACTACCATATGATTGTGAGAGACGTCGTAGTAGAGGACTACGGAAATTTCGACCACCTGGGATTCTTTAACAGGCAGGATTAATGCATTATTATAGTCCAAGGCTGTTTGGTGCCCGTTAATGATTCAGGCCTAAGTTAAATATACCGTGAAGTAGTGAAGAAAAATATACATTATCAGTACTAGATAGGTACCCGTTATTCCTCTCTGATCTCATGCCCCAGCTTCGTGCGTTCAGTATACGCTTCCCCTCAAAACCACGTTTCGCTTAGTCCTACAACTATATAAGCTCATCGAAGAGCCTCTGCATGCAGTCCACTCAAGTCGATGCGATTCGCTTCGACTGCCACTTCCGTGGCAACGTGATCAGCGGTGCTCGGTCATATTTAATGCCGCGTTGTTCTCCCCGCGACGAGCATATATCCTCACTTTGAGAGCTGTCTCCTGTAACACGCCTTAGCGCGCTCTCACTGCCTCGCAGATATGCGCTTATCGAATCGAATCAGCCACGCTGCATGTTCTTCTGACGTTTTAGTAAAGCCACGTGAAAGAAAGAAGAAAAGTTTAATCAGGGTGGCCGTTTTGTACTTAGTTAAAAGAATAATTATATACAGGGTTTAACATCCCAAAACTACTTTATTATGAGAGACGCCGTAGTGGAGGACTCCGCAAATTTCGACCATGTGGGGTTAACGTGCACCTAAATCTAAGTGCGTGGGACTGAAACATTATTGCCTCCGCCGGTTTTATATGGTAGACTCAATTGAATGAATCCAACGGACTAGGACAGGAGAAGTACATAGAATTAAAAGTTTCTAACTATGGTAGCTAACTGTGACTTAAATTTAAACGAATTGAACTAGACGAAGAATGCTACCTTCCCTACGGTGTGATCTGAACTTGTCATCACAGCGATTGTCCTGTGATCTCCTTTTGTTTGTAGTCTTTATGCGCTGCATTTTACACCATTATCTGAAGTCCCACCATTCAAATGGAATGGAACCTACGAGTGGACTCAAAGGCTGCCAAATTGAGATCCCACTGATGGAAAGGGTATTTTTTCATCGTCCTCAATTTACTTCAATTTAATTCGCAATTGGCACAGTATATCCGAAGACAACAGTTAGCGTTTCCGATGCTTTTCCCTGTCCGAGTGTCTGTTCCAATCATTTCGTTATGTCTAGCGTATAAAACGAGCCGCTCAAAGATTTCGTTGACTTTTATTTGCTTCTATTTACTTCGCAATTACCACACTACATTTGAAGACAATTAGCATTAGTTACGCTTTCCCTGCCCAAATGTCTCTTCCAATTATTTGGCTATGTCTAACATATGAAACGAGGTGCTCGAAAAAAGTCCATCCACTTCTGTTTACATCGTTTTACTTCGCGATTAGCCCACTATACTTCAAGACAACAATCAACGTCTTCCATGTTTTCTCCAGTCTAAGTGTCCGTTCTATTCATTTGATTATGTGCAACATATAAAACGAGCCGCTCGGGAAAAGTTCAGTCACTTCATTTACTTTCATTTACGTCGAAATTAGCGCAACACGGTAAAAGACAAAAATGAGCGTCCTCTACGCTTTCCCCTGTCCAAGCGTCTGTTACGATCATTTGGTTACGTCTAAGACACGAAACGAGCCGCTCGAAAAAAAAATTCCCCTTCTTTCGTTCACACAGAAGGTGAGGTTTTAGATGCGGAGCATCTTATACTCGCGCCTTGTAGTGCGCCGTCCGCGCCGTCCGCGCCGTCCACACCGCTTCTCGAACATTCGACAGCAGACGCGCGCGCATGCGCCGTCGCGCCTTCGCCCACTCTTCCACCATCTGTGCATCCCTTCCTCCTCTACACACCGCGCGCGCTTCACTCCTCCACCATCTGTGCACCCTTCCTCCTCTACACACCGCTTTCGACATCTACAATTCTCCTGATTCTCCAGTGGACGCGCATGTGGCGTCGCGCTTCGAGAACATTCAACAGCTGACAGTGCATGCGCCGTCGTGCTGTATATATACTCAAGGTCGGCGCTCGCTCGCTCAGTTGCCGCTCGTCGGTTGGTTTGTACGGCGCGTCGACGTCCAAGGTCGCGGTGAAATGAATTCCAACGAATCCACAAACACAATGATCGACGTCCCTTCGACCAGCGCCGCCCTTTCGCATACGTGTGTACGTGTTCACTCATTTAACACCCCCTCCTACAACCACGTTAACCAATTTAGCCATCGACCCAAGTAAGTCGCAATTTAACACCCCATTTCACAACCACGTTAACCAATTTAGCCATCGACCCAAGTAAGTCGCACTTTAACACCCCGTTAACCAATTATATGCTCCGCATCCTCCTCAGTGTTCCTCCGAGGGAAGCTGCGGGCAATTCTTTTAGCGGGGCGTCTCAAGGGCACGCAGCGTGGCTGATTCGATTCGACAACCGTAGCCAAGGCAGCCACTCATGCGTCGATCCATGAACGGCCGCTACCGCCGCGAGTATCGGATAACGGCCTCTTTAATTATGATAAAACATTCGAGTTTTCTTTCTTTACAGAACAGCGGGGCTCCCTTCGGTTGAGTCTCCCAGTAACGTAGCGGATGGATGAAAATCGGTCCGGTCGTATAGTAGCAGTGGCTGTTTCGCTAGCTGCCACTCATAGCACTCCATGAGGGGAAAAAAATGCTATGCAGAATTCACGGCGCGTAAACGAGCACAGGAGAAGAGGAAGACAGGACGAGCGTTATCCACGAACGCAACGACGTAGCGTTCATTCATGGCACTTCTCCGGTCGTGCTCTTATGTGGTTGTGTCTGCGCTGTGTATATTCTGCTCAGCGACGACCAACGCGCGACGTCCTTATCACCCTGAATGACAGTGCACTCAACTGTCATCCTGTGACACTAGCAGTACTCGACAGACACAAAACTTGCCACAGAACTCACCTTTGTGCTTTGTTTCCTATAGATTTATTCCGTGGTTTTTCTCCAAGTCCTCGTCGTTTTATTTTTTACTCTCCCATTTTCTTTCATCATTTCCTCTTCCTCTATTCAATTTCTCTAACTCTTGCCCTTCCCCAAAGAGTGAAAACAGTGAAATAGAAAAGATAGATAGGTAGATATGTGGGGCTTAACGCCCCAAAACCACCATATGATTATCAGAGACGATGTAATGGAGGGCTCCGGAAATTTAGACAACCTGAGTTTTCTTAACCTGCGCCCAAATTTGCGCACACGGGACTACAGTATTTTCGCATCCATCTAAAATGCAGCCGCCACAGCCGGGATTCAATCCCGCGACCTGTGGGTCGCAAGCCGAGTACCTTAGCCCCTAGACCACCGCGGTGGGGCTAGGAGATAAAAGAGGAAAGGGACATTGTGCGCATCTAAGTGGCAGTCGTCCTCCGGCCTCTTTACTCATTGTCCTTGTGTATATTGGCATCTCATGATGAAGATAATCATGTCGCTGCACGATGCGCATTCGCATTGTTAGTCAACGCGTCAGAAATATTTCTGGCTGAATAAACTAAAGATTTAAAAACAGAGCAGCCACATCCTTTGTTCGCAGTTGCATGCCTTGAGCGCTTATTGACGTAGTGGAGAGAGTGGCCTACTTCGCGAAGTATTTGTTCTTTGCTTGAACTTCAAGTCTCATTTATTTATTGATTTTCGTACACGTATTCACAAGGACACAGAGGAAAGAGGGAGATAGCAGGCTGGTGACTACCACCCGGAGGGGCAGAACGCCTGCTTATAACTCTTTCGGATGGAGGGAAGAGGGAAAGACAGACGAATAATATCAAGCCAGCATAACAGCAGTAATGTTGCGTGCTGGCGCTTCACGAAGCTGCTGGGCTCGGAGGGCTGGAGCCATCGGTGATTGTGTTGATTAGGTCGATCTTAAATAGAAAAACATGAAGCCTGTCGCGATGCGCTCTAAGCCGCGCGAAAAACCGCACCAAATATGAATAGTATTAACAACTTAGGTGCAGAAATGGACTACGCCTACATTGCGGCGGGCGTATGCAAAAGAGCGTAAGTACGTCGACGAGACCGCGCTCGTCCGATATGGGCGGATCTTTTCATTCGCCCCCGCGCCGCGGGCACCGCTACCAGTCGTGAATAAATAAACATTGCTTCGCTGGCGTGTGGTCACGTGTTTCAAACGCCGTCTCTCTAAATGCGTGCAGTGTTGCGAAAACGCAAATTCCAGCGAGCCAATACGGGAAGGACCACTGCGATCTTCTATGACGGAGAACAGTTGCTGCATCTCCACACGATGCAATGCGTCACGCATGCTGTCGAGTATAGACGAAGCCAAGTGGGGAATGACCACAGACGGCTTGGCATTAGAGCGATTGAATTAATGTTTCCGAGAGTCCACCTTCGCTGCTTCGTGATGCAGGGACAGACAACGCCGACAGTGAGCTACTTCTAGCATCTCTCTCCCATTTCCACTAACAATGTCGTGTCCGTCCATCCGTCCGTCCATCTGTCTGTCTGTCTAAAGTTCAAACGAATTCTGCAATGGGCACACTAAGAAAAAGGCATATTTATTCAGGTGAAATTCATGCATTGATGCTAATATCCGTGCAATGATGCGCTGCATACCTGTCACCGCCAGAACAAACAAAAAAAGGAAAAGAAAAATTCCGTGGGCACATTTTTCGGACCACATGTGCTTTTATATACTCTTACGCCCACACGCATAAATTGCCTGCAGACGAATTCCGAGTAAATCAGCTTAAGCAACGTCCATGAATATTAAAAGCCTCGAGTTTCGACGTCTTATTGAAAGCTTTTGCCATAAAGTTTCTCTTAGCTCGCTGTCGCCGCCATATCTCTTTCGCGGGGCCCGATCCTCTTGGCTCCTTCATTTATTTATTTATTCAAGTCTGAGTTCTGCGCGTCAGTCGTTCTCGCTGGCTTCTTTTGTTTTCATTCCCCATCAGCCTTAGCGATTATTCAAGCAGCAGCAGCAGCAGTAGCAGCAGACGAAGTCCTGTGTAAACAGTGGCGACGGCGCGAATCGTCCAATCCGCAGGCGGCGCCGGCAGCGGCGTGATAATGCGCGAGCCTGTCGCCATCTGACGTGCGGTTTATTGCGAAAACGAATTCTCGCCGTCTAGCGCACTCATTCCAGACATGTTTAGCTTCGTGATATACTTTTTTTTTATTCTTTTCCGTTACGTTCATATCAAACGTCGGCGAGCTTATTGTTCGCGTTCGGAATTTCGGCGTTTAGTTTTAGTTACTATACCTTGAAGGGTGCGGTATCGAACGCCGGCCGAAATCGAAAGGAAAGAAAAAGAGAACGCCACGTGTACTTGATTGATATGTGGCATTTGACGTCGTAAAAACTCCACATGATTCAGAGACACTGTAGTGGAGCGTTCCCCCTGGGGTTCTTTAACGCACCCAGTGTACTTAGGTTTTGGTTCACGTTTAAGGAACCTTAGCTAATCATTATCGATGTCGCTGCAAATCTGGCCGCTAAAGGCAATAATGGCTCTCCCCCCTCCCCCTCCCATGCGCAGGGTAGCAAACCAACTGCCTATAGGCTGGTTAACCTCCCTGCCGTTCTTTTCCTCCTATTTTCCTTCCTTCCTTTTCCTGAAGTGAGTTTTGCCTTGGTTTCGATATGACAGGAACGGTAGATGCTGAAGAAGAAAGTACACCCGCGTCCACGTCTGTGTTCAGGGTGCGCGCAGCTGGCTTGGCTCTGCAGGGAACACCAACTTGCGGCAGTTGCAGGTACTGATGTGCATGGTGTGCCAAGGAGCACGTGCGGCCTAATAGACACGTTGACCTGCTTTTAATGAGTGACAATGCTGAAAGGTGCGTTTGCAAGGTAGATATAACTGGCAGTCAAGGTTCCACAGAAGCCCATAATGTTCAGAAAGTGGCTGCTAATTTTTCGTAATAATAAAAAGCTGTCATACATTTTCTTTGCTGTTTACACCTACATGATATTATTAGGGCAAAGAAACGTGATTTGTAAAGCATTGCGATTGCTTCGACTTTGAATAAAACTTGTTTTTTTCACTTATTAGTGTTTGTTCCCTCCGTGCATAGTCGCGCTTCAATCTCAGCTCCCAGCCCCGCCGTGGTGGTCTAGTTGCCAGGGTGCTCGGCTGCTGGCCCTCAGGTCGCGGGATTGAATACCAGCTGTGGAGGCTGCATTTTCGATGGAGGCGAATGCGATGTAGGCCCATGTGCTCAGATTCGGTGCACGTTAAAGAGCCCCAGGTCTGTTTTACTGTTTTACTACAACCCCAGGTGGTCAAAACATCCGGAAACCTCCACTCTACGGCGTCTCTCACAATAATGTGGTGGTTTTGGGACATTAAACTCCACATATCAATCAATGAATCGCAGCTCCCATAACTATCTCTGCTGATGTCGTGGGCAATAGCCCCTGAACTGCTTTTTGTCCAAACTTTGGCGACCCATGTGAATAGACCTTGGTGCTTGTTTAACCGAAGATACACACTGTCTCGAATTGCTCGAATTGGCCGCGATTTCGATGGAGGTGAAAATGGTGGAAGCCCTAGTAGTGTGCGATATCAGTTCACGTTAAAGAACTCCAGGTGGTCGAAATTTCGGGAACCCTCCACCGCGGCGTCCCTCCTAATTTTATTATTTTTTGTGGGACGTTAAATTTTATATATATAATATATCGATGCCAAAGGATGAATAGTTTGGAATGGTAATGACGCGTTCAACTGGTAACACCTTCCAGGCGCGTGTTATCATACGACGTACGTCATATTTTGGAATGGCGGGCCGCAACCACAACGAGGGAGCGTGCGTCTTTGGTTAAAGAAGCGCACCTTTCAAGAGAGAGAGAGAGAGAGAGAGGGAGAGAGAAAGAAAGAGAAAGGAAAGACAGGAAGGTTAACCAGAAGAATACTCCGGTTTGCTACTCTGTACTTGGGAAGAGAAAAAAGGGGTGAAGAAGAAGAAAAAAGAGAAAGAAGTGGAAGAGGAAGTAGTAGTAGTAGCAGTAGTAGTAGTAGTAGTTTGGGATAGTTGGGGGAAAAATAGTGACTGGCGCACTATCCGAGCACTAATGCAGCAACACTGTCCGCGAAGAGTAACAGTTTGTCTCTCAGTCCGGTTGGTTGCAGGAACCGCAACAACGCCTTCAGAACGGCTCCCGATCACGGCCGGGTCTGCATCACGTACCTTTCAACACTATCACTCGTGCAAAGCAGGTCGGCATGTATATTTGGCCGCGCATGCTCCTGGGCACACCACTCCAGATCCCGCCGCAACTGCCGCAAGGTGTTTTCTCCGTAGACCGGCTGCTCACGCACTCTACGCAAACGTGGATGCGGCTGTACGTGCATTAGCTAGCCCTAAATTTCCGCGTTTCAATTCTCGGGTTTTACGCTTCAATCGCACGTTTACGAGTAGCATTCGTCGTGAAACATTTAGTGAACGTCGTAAAATCGACCTCTGCAAGACATATTTGACGACGATGCGTAGTCAAGCAAGGCTACTGGGTGATGCTTCAGGGACTGGGCTATAAATTGCGTAAGAACGCAAGCTGCAGCTTAACTATATACCCGCAGCATAGCATACATTCATAAACTTTTTCGGAGCTTTACAAAGGTTGTCATATGGTCTGGATGCTGTATTCCATTAGTTTCAGTAACGCTGAGTATAAGAGACATGGACACATTCAAACGATGAAACACAAAAGGCGCGAACTTTCGACAGTTTGTTTCGGAGTAGTGTGACTGTTTTTATGACCCTGCCGCACATAAATGCGCATGTGCTCAAGAAATTTCGCACACGAGTGTGCAACTGTTAAAAAATATATTTCGCTGAAAATGCAGCTGAAGCCTCATTGATGCACATGTCTTAAATTTTAGATATGTTTGCGTTCCCTATACATATAGTTTACCTTCTAATGCGCATTATGTTTTTTACTCTATACACTACCTTTTATGACGACGGAGTGTCCCGCTTCAATGCGCATAATCGTATCGAGATAAGCTTAAGTTGAACACAGGAAGCACAACATAAAAGCTTACAAAAACGCCCCTTTTCAAACCGCGCGCTTGTATAAATTGCACAAGCGCGAGTATACGTAGGACGTGGATGGGCCCCGGAGCTTTCAGCTTTTCACAACGTCCTGTTTGCGTTTCATTCAAATTCAAATCCGTTACCCAACCCGTGTCTGGTGCAAACGAACGGACTAAGTTTGGCCGAGCTGCACCGCCCGCGTGCAGTGTCCGAACAAACAATCGCAGAACTACCAAAAAAAATGTATTTATCCACGATCTGGTTCTTTTCAAAACTGCAGATTTTTTTTGCCCTGCACCTCCAACACCACAGTTCACGTACACAAAGTCTTGGCACGTCGTCGTTGCCTTTAAAAGCCCCGCAAAACGGAAATATTTGGGATGAACAAACACGGCTATGTATATCTTTCGGCGGCTTCCCAAAAGCGTATTTCACGGTATGCTTGCCTTTCTTGGCGATGCTTACATTCGAAACGTGGCGGTGCGCGTACCTGTTTTGGGATGCGTGTTTCGTTTTATCCGGTTCGATGGACGGCGTTATTTTCGATACGGTGCCGCCTTGGGCTTTGGCACGACTGATTTCGCAGTTTTACGAGGGAGTGACGTCACGCTAAACTTGGCGCCGAAATTGCAGGCGATTGCGTGCAAGTGTTTTCACCCGTGTATAGTATAGTACTCGGGGTCTGTTCTGTTTCAACTCAACGCTGTATAGATAGGTTGAGGTGCATATTAGCTCGGCTATTTCATTTTTATTTATAAGTTCTGCGAATAAAAGAAAGAAGTCGTTATTAAAAATAAAAGATTATCGATTATACAGAAAAAAATATAACAAACTGAAGTAATTGATTTGATTGATTTGTGGGGTTTAACGTCCCAAAACCACCATATGATTATGGGAGACGCCGTAGTGGAGGGCTCCGGAAATTTCGACCACCTGGGGTTCTTTAACGTGCGCCCAAATCTAACAAACTGGAAGTAGTTCAGGAAATCACGGCGTGGTAACTAATGTACAGTTCTTTTGCAGGAGTTTACATTGCCACAAAACGTCCACATTTCTCGTTCTATAGCTCAATAAGACTTGTTGTTGGGCTAGTTGGTTATTCGTGACATTGTAAGAAAGACGTTTAGCGCAACCTTGACTCTCGCAAACACTCACACATCAACCCGAGTAACACACACGACACTCAGCGCTGAATCTCGCGTGTATTACTCGGGTGGATTTGTGACCGTTTGTGTGAGTGTTTGCGAGAGTCGAGGTTGCGCTAAATATCTTACAATCTCTCGTTCTTTCGAAGCTAAATGGACAAACACATCAGCCACACTAAAAAAAGGGCAACAAAAAGCAGACAGACTCGCCGAAAAAAAAAAGCATTCAATCCTTATGTCTGAACGAAATTAAAAATACTGTAGGAGGAGTAAGGGAAAAAATGAAAGGCAGGGACGCCAACCAGACGCACGTTCGGTTTGCTACCCTGCACTGGGGGAAGGGGTGAGGGATCAAAGAAGAAGAGAGAGAAGTGAAGGGCAACGTGTGTGTAGATGTCACCTTGTCCATTGCACGCTTATAAGCGGTCGCGTAGTCCGGTCGTATTTAGAAAACTTAGCAATGCCCGCGTCGCTTTGCTGGCCTGCGACGCGTAGAGCCATGAGCCAAGTATCTTCTCTTCGGAAAAAGGTCTACTGTCTAGTGTCTCTAACGTTTCGCGTAGCAAGTTGCGTTCGCTTGCGAAACGTTCACATGAACACAGTAGATGTTCTATTGTCTCGTCAGTGTCGCACGATTCACATCGGGAGCTATCCGCCATTCCTATGCGAAAGGAGTACGCCATCGTAAAAGCTACTCCAAACCACAGGCGGCACAATAAAGTTGCATCCTGACGGGAGAGGTCCGATAGAACTTGAAGCTTTCTTGATGGGTCCAATTTGGGTAGGCGGCGGTTCCCGACACTGGGGTCACTCAGCCAAGTTTCCGTGTTAGCGAACGAGTGAAGGCCCCTTGCAGCGTCGGTGTTCGACAATGGACTCCAAGGCATCCCTTCAGAGCTTGCAATCAGCTTTACGACAAAGGGTGCATCAACAACTAGTGAATGAAATAAAAGAAGTGCTTCACGAACTTTTATCGAAATACTGTAATACAAGGAGATAACGACTGTTCTAAGGAGATGTACTTTCATGGCACTAAAAGCTATCATTACTTTACGAAGTCGATTCACGAGAGAAATTAACAACGACGTACGTCTCATGGCACATAGAGTGCATAACACTGCTAATTTATTTCAAACAAAGCATATATCGAGGCTTGAAGAAACAAAAAAAAAAAAACGCTTGAGTAAGGTGTGTAGCTAGAGCTAGGTGTGTATAGCTAGTTTTCGGCAAGCAAACTTGTCGTTTTTCGAGGCAGTAACTGTCTTCAAAAAGACAGGTGCTGCATTGAAGAGGACAGGACTATACTTGCACAAACGTTGAGCGTCACACCCTATTGATTTATATGTGGGGTTTTAACGTCCCAAAACCACCATATGATTATGAGAGACGCCGTAGTGGAGGGCTCCGGAAATTTCGACCACCTGCAGGGGGTTCTTTAACGTGCACCCAAATCTGAACACACGGGCCTACAACATTTCCGCCTCCATCGGAAATGCAGCCGCCGCAGCCGGGATTCGAACTCGCTACCTGCGGGTCAGCAGCCGAGTACCTTAGTCACTAGACCACCACGGCGGGGCAGCATCACACCCTATTCGAGCCTTCTTCATCTCTTCATTTTGTGGTATCATATTCAAAACGGTGACGTCGGCATTCGAAAATGGCGCCATTTAAACGCATCCGTAAACTATTTCACGTATGCCTGCACGCTATACTTTAAATCAATTTAAACCTGCGCATGGCTATATTTACCTCTATGTGGTACCTGTCTCGATACCCCAATGTAACGGTGACGTGCTAGGCCTTCGCGGCTGCCACCCAACCGATATATCGTGATCTCTTCTTTGATGTTTTTCTTTTGTTGTCTTTTGTTTTATTTTTCTCTTCTTCGAAAGTAGAATTGTGTCCTCTAGTCTCTCCAGCACGCACCCTCTGAACTGAATATTTCTTGAGGCTCGCGAATTTTCATACGCCCCACACATAATTTAATTTGGGTTTTAAAAATTATCTTTCATTTCTACTTTCTGGGCGCTGCAGCAGCATGGTAGCGGGATGAACGTACAAAAAGGAGAAAAAAAAAGAAACGCGTGAATGAACCTCGTGCTCTTGTTATATTTTCCGTATATCGGCACTGCATATGCTCTATGGCGTTAGAAAATTAGAAAGATGCCGAGCGAAGCGTGTCGGAAAATCTAATTCAGCGAACTTCAACCGCGGAGCAGCAAGAAGTATGTCAGTGGCTTTCAGTTTTGTTTCGCTTCAGGGACAGTGCTGCCCAACGGCACGTCTGAATTCACGCCTCATTCTAAGTGCGAGTATGGGGCAACAACCGTGTCGGAAGATATCACGAGTACAGAATTGTCAGCGCAATGCTCCTTCATGTATTTACGCACTTAGCGTCAATAAAGAACAACTGTGCACGTTGTTCGAGCAATTTTTCTTTAACGTTATCATCCTTCGTCAGCAGGTAAATCAAGCACTGCAAGCGTTACTCCAAATGCCCACTTCCAGTCTACAGTCGGTGTCAAAAAGAACACACTATAGGTCTGAGAAGATTTCGATTTTTTATTCAGGAATTTCTTGCTCTGTTGTGTCAACTGCACGGCACATGTTAGCGCGTTTGTGCAGAGGCCGGAAAGCTAAGTTCAATGCGGCGTGCCCATACAAAGGGAATATTAGGCTTTTTTGTTGACCAAAAAGTCCCATAAACTTCCGACGCCGAATGTACATAATTATGATTGCTCGATGAAATACCAGTGAAGCAAGCATCCTTTCCTGCACTTCAGTGTTGTCACAGCTTTGTCGTAATGATTGCTTGGAACCTACGTGCGTCTGTGTATATTACCTGGACCCAGAATTACCATTTTAGTAGTGTTATCAAGTGAAGGTGGTCAACCAGTAAGATGATGAAAGTTCAGGACGAGTTCGCCTCTTCGTGAAAACAATCTTTATAACACTTGACCCAACAGTATGTTAGTTTGGTATACACACAAGTATGTGCCATACAGTCATCGGGGTCTGGAAGTACAGTGCAGTGGTGTTCTCGGCATAATATAACGTGGCGCATCTGGGACACCTTAACGCGGCCCACCCAAAGGGGCGTGCGCTGTTTTTTTTTTGATCGGTTGCTCCCGTTCTTTATAGGGAATAATTTATGATTGCCCCATTAGCATAAAACCTCGTGATGTTTTACGCGTCTTGCTGGCGATGTCTTCTTATTGTTTCTGTATCTCTCTTTCCTATGCTCGCCGCAGTTCGGCAGCAAGACAAACATGAACGTGTACACAGGTTCGTTGCATGAATTACTGGCCGAGGGTAAATAAGTGTGAAGGAAAGAAAAACAACGAGCTCATCCGGAAACGGAACATGCCAGGCTTATGGCTTACCCACGCGCCAGCTGCGCGAAGATGAAGCGAAAGTGGTTGCTACCGCACGTTTGCTGGCGATCACTAATTGTGTGCAGTGCGGTTCTCATGCGTAGGATCGAGGGTGCTTGTTCTTTTGTTGGGTGCGCGGAATCCCTGAGAAACGTATGATAAATGCTGGATATTACGTCGTAGGAAACGGAAAGTCGCGAAAATTAATATGGGGAGATAGAAAAGGCCTTGGGGAGATAGAAAAGGCATAAATAGTGAGAGAGAGAGAGAGAAGTCATAAGGAAAAGAAGTATGCCAACCTGTCAGCTACGCTTTGTCAAGGAAAGTTCAATAATAGGACAGATAGAGAGAAATCGTGCAACAGCCCCTGTACACGTTCAGACAGACAAACAAACAAACAAACAAACAAAAATAAAACACAAAATCACAGCCCTTCCAATAGTGTGCAGATGGAAGCGAGCGGCTGAAACGTCACGTTGCTTTGGCGTCAATTCGATCATGTGCGTTGGCGCACCTCGAATTCCCGGGGTCCTCCCACCGTGTAGTAGTAAGAGATTCTTAAATGAAAAGGAGATAAAAGTGAGCCCCGTAACTGTCTCTCAGGGGGACGACACCTCATCAGTAGCTCGCGAGGGGTGGGTGTAAGGAGGGTTTAAAAGGATAAGATTAAAGGGTACAGAGATAGAGAGCGCGGAAGGAGAGAGCGAGGTGCCCCCGCCACGGTGGTCTAGTGGCTAAGGTACTCGGCTGCTGACCCGCAGGTCGCGGGTTCGAATCCCGGCTGCGGCGGCTGCATTCCCGATGGAGGCGGAAATGTTGTAGGCCCGTGTGCTCAGATTTGGGTGCACGTTAAAGAACCCCAGGTGGTGGAAATTTCCGGAGCCCTCCACTACGGCGTCTCTCATAATCATATAGTGGTTTTGGGACGTTAAACCACACATATCAATCAATCAATCAATCATTGTCGCAGAAATCCGAGGACGGGGCACCGCTCGGCGAGTGAGTGACCTGCGTTCGTCCCATAGTGAGTTCAAAGGGCGACTGCTGATAACACTGTCAGCGCGATCTTTACGTCACGCGACAAAAGGGGCACCATGCATGATTGTTGGAAAGAGCCGCCGCCGAATACCGTGGCACGTGTAGAAAAAGACGTCGGTTGCGGGGAGAGGGCGATGAGCGCCGAAATAGTTGAATTACGATTACTTTGCCCATAGACGTAAGCCGCCAAAATCTAGCCGTACGCAGCCTTGTTGTAATAACGCAAACTATATTCGCTATCTGATAGTTCGAGGATCGCGTAAGCACTGTCGCAAGAAAGGATAGGAAGTGTCAGCCATTCGAGTCTCAAAAAGTGCCTGGCAATCGTACCATACTCCGCTTCAGCGTAAACAGTGTATTAGGCATTCGCACGGGCAAGCCTTGCGTCTTTTGTAGCGTTAGCTACCCTGGCCTCGCTGAGCCAATTTCGCGTGGCACTGGTCCGCGCATACGGAATGATACTCCGCCGCCACCGCGCGCGGCTCGCCGCCGGTGTGCGCGCAATTCGATGCGCTGCGCAGACGATCAGTGGTGTCACGCACCGGAGCCGGCACCTCCCTCGCACTCGGCCGTGGCCGCGCGCGACTCGCCGCCGCCGGTGTGCGCTTTCCAGAGGAGTGCCGTCATAGCCTTGGTAGACATATGGACGCCGACGCGCGCGCCTTCCCTGTGCAGTCGCCATCTGACACTGCGCTGGAGCTCTGACTGGCGTTTGCCACTGTGGTTATAGCTATGGAGGAGAGTGCAAATGCTGCTCAATGTGTAGTAGAGCGGAGAAGCTTAACTCATCGAATCCCGAAGTAGTTGCCCGGCAAAATAAATACACATGTGCCACATAATACGTATACCGCGTGTGTGTCATTGGAACAGCTGTAAGCATGATATCTGGAAAGCTAAGAATAATCGGCTGAACCTTCGCTAACGCTACGTATATCCTGGCATAGCTGAGCTGAGCCACTGCAATTTTTTCTTCTGACGCGCTACACGGTTTTCTAAGGACGCGCGAACACAAAGGGGCCGCGTTGGGCGCGCGCCTCTTCAATACGATGCTGCGCTCTCGCTCGCTGCCCGATCTGCTTGGTTTTTCGCAGGAGCGAAAAGATATTGGAAGGCTGTGATTTACGCCGCTTCGTCGAGCTTGTTATCAAACAAGCCCCTCGGGGACTCACTCAGGTAAAAACAAAAGAAATGCCTCCTCCTCCCCCGTGTTTGAAGATTGTTAGAGTACGTGGGAAAAGAAAACGTCTGCTGTACTCTCGAACAATACCTGCTTCATTGTCTTCGTAATTGCACTGCGATGTGTAAGGGTGAGGGCTACTAATTAGCGCTGTTGCAAAAAGTGTTTTTTTTTCTCGTTTCAGTTCACGTTCAAGGCGACACATTTTCTTATTCTTTTTAACATCGATTATCATTAAGATGCGTTTCAAAGCTGGTTATATAATTTATGTTGCTAAATGTATGTTTATTTGATTGTAGCAGTTGTATTTACTGCTTGAAGTACGAGGGTAATTTCGCTGTGTGGTTTTCATGAATGACTGGCTGTTCCTTTTAGTATTGTACCGGACTGTACACACACACACACACACACACACACACACACACACACACACACACACACACAGAGAGAGAGAGAGAGAGAGAGAGAGAGAGAGAAAGAGAGAGAGAGAAAACTCCTCTGTTGTTTTGTGATCATCGAAAATCACCTCCGCTTTCGGCGTAATCTTCTCAGGCTTGCCTACCATTTATTCAACGCTTCTGTACGAACATGACTACTCTTCTTTTTGTCGTAGGTTCAACAAGTATTCACGCGGTAAGTTTGGAACGATCAACTATTTAGTTCTGCTGGTTAACATGCATTCAACTAAGCCAAGTACGTAGTTTATCACGCTTTTTATCCATTAACGCGGGGGCCTCCTCGTTAATTATGCGTCTATTTGGAGAAGTTCGCTTTGCTTAAACCCCGATGCACAAATGAGTTCGGTACTAATTTATACTGCAAGCTTGTGAAATGATGATTAGAAAAAGCGATAACACGTGTTTTATATACCTCTTGGAGCGCTAGTGTATGTGAAATCTGTAGAGTTAACTAATGAACAGTGCTCATAAATTATGCGGGAAAGCAATTACTGCATTGTCTAGAAGTTCAGGATACTATGGTAGGATGAAAAAAAAAACATAATCGCCGTGCAGCTCCGTAAACAACTTTCCATGGCCTCTCTTGTGGTTCCAACGCGGCACCAACCGGGCGGTAACGATCGTCGCAGTGTTGCGTAAGTTTTGTGACGTGAGCAAGTTTGACCGCAATTCTCGTTCTTGTTCGGCTTTTCTTTCTCTCCTGTTTAATAATCACAGACTACATGACTTGCTGAGTGTCGATGACGTTTCGGCACGCGATCACGTCTTCAGATCCAAACGTTGCTGCAGGTTTGCTTCTCTGCTTGTGTCGATGACGTGTCGATGACGTGTCGATGACGTGTCGATGACGTCGATAACGTCGATGAGTGTCGATGAGTGTCGATGACGTATCGGCACGCGATCACGTCTTCAGATCCAAACGTTGCTGCAGGTTTGCTTCTCTGCTTGTGTCGATGACGTGTCGATGACGTCGATGAGTGTCGATGACGTGTCGATGACGTGTCGATGAGTGTCGATGACGTTTCGGCACGCGATCACGTCTTCAGATCCAAACGTTGCTGGAGGTTTGCTTCTCTGCTCCACTACCTTGTGTAGTGGCGAAGACGAGTCTGCGGTGGAAGTTAGATGAACGACTTCATTGCCGCGTACGGTTCGGCGCGCAAGTTCAAACTGGCTTCCTTTACTCTGTTGTTATCCTGATTGTAATGATTATAACAAATGCAATGATGGTAATAGTCGTCAACAACAACCATGACCGTCATAATAATCAAGATTTACGCCCAGTGCCAGACAACCGATTCGGAAATAAGTGAAAGTAATCGTGCTACATAATTACCTCATTATTTGGTATTTTGGCCATCTCGTGCAAGCCACAGATAATTTATGCCTGCCAATGTGAAGGCAACGGAAACAGGTTTTACGCAAGCAAAATATGGTCAGGTGTCATACCAAAGCCACAGAAAAATGTCTGGATGAGCCAAAATAACTTTTCATAAACAGAAACAAGGCAGACATTCAGGAAAAGGTGCAGACTTGAAGAGATTTAAAGTCTTTGAACAGGGCGCGTCGTTGGATCAGATGTTTGCGCAAATCGTTTTGGCATCTTGTCTTGCTTTGTTGAACAAAGGAAGGGTATTCTGGGGGGATCGTTTTTTTTTCCACAAATTGTTGATGAAAGCCAGCTGACAATGTTGCCAGCGAATAACTGCATATAAACCAGCAGATAACGTTGCCATCTTGAAGAATGCTATACTATTTTTTGAAGTTCTTTCAGACCACTTTTTTGAATCTTCTTGAAAAAAAAAACGTTCACCTGTCAAAACGCTGGTTGCGCTGAGACTCACTGTTCAAGGATTTCTCAGCGCCTGCAATGAATAGGTCTCGATTGTGGCCTTATAGTTGCGTTCTCACCAGGAATCATCAGGGATGCGATGGTTCTTGATAAACAGCGATAAATGATATTCGTCCGACCGACGAAATCAAGAGATCTCTGTTGGGACATTTCTTTCCACATTGTGTAAGTTCACGAGATCGAAAAACGAGTAGCGATAAGCTTAAGTTTTCGAAGACAGGTTTCGTGTATTCTTGTTCGTCTATTTATTTATTTCTTTTTTTTAAACTTGAGTATAAATGCGTCATCGGACGCGGCGCCTTCTTCGACTCGAGCAGTCTCTCGAGAAAACACGGCGACAACGTCGCGTTGCTCACGTTCCAAGAGGAAAGGGTGTGTTAAGGAGGGAGAGAGAAGCCCTTCTCCGCAGACCACTTTGTCAGGTTGCGAAACGGGGGCATTCCTGCCACCGCACACCGCCCGCCGCTGCCGCTGCTTTCTTTATTCGCTGCCATCTCTTGCTGCACAGTCCATCTCAGCTCACGACTTTCCTCCCATTGTTTTCGCATCTCTCACCATCTCTCGCTTTCCTCGAGCTGTCTGCAGCTTTTTCTCTCCCCCATTCTTTCCCAGCCCCTTTCCGACGAGCAGCAGTGGCGGCTTCTTTTGCGGGACGTCCTGGCCGGGGATGCTTCTATTTGCGGACTGCGGCGACGATTTCACTGGGGGGAGACCGACGACGGTGCCACGCCAGGCGCTGCTGCAGGAGCAGTGTTCGCGTCGCGCGCTGCAGTGCCGGGCCCTCTCTATCTCCTCGGCTTCCCTTAACCTTCCCTGCACATGAACGCCGAGTGTAACCCACGCTAGTTGCGTGCAGTATCGTGGAAGCTACATCTTGGGCCAGTCTTCAAAGTGCCCCTATCGCAGGATAGCTGGCCTCCTATTGGGTACTGCGCCGCCGTGACGATTGGGGCATTTCACGAAGCTCTTTAGTCAGGGTATGTCGACACTGTGTGGTGTGCTTGCGGGTTTAGAAGGCTTATTGCGTCTTGAAAAACAGCGCCAAACTTATAATCAAGTACGATAGAAGGCAATGCATCAATAATATGCTGCACCGGATTCGCCTGGGCGTCGCCTTCACTCGCCACTACATCCACCTAATCGGCCGTGCAGACAGCCCGAATTGTGAGCGCTGCCAAGTGCGCCAAACTTTAGCTCACGTATTTTGTGACTGCATTATACGTGGCGCAAAGAAGAATGCTAACTGCAACGTTGGCAAGCATCGGACTAACGCCATTGAGTGAAAACCAAATACTGTCAGCAATGAACGACCAAACAGTGTCAGAAACCGCTACAAAGGCTGTTTTAGACTTTATTGAGAATATTGGACTAGATACCAGACTGTAGGGTACTATGCTAAGTGGCTACTGTACATACGCACCACCTCTTCTTGTCCTCTTTATCACCCTTCATCACTCTTTCCTTCCCCCTTCTCTTATCCCCTGTGTAGAGTAACAGGCTAGAGCGAACTAGCTCAGGCCGACCTCTCTGCCTTCTAATAAATTCTCACTCTTTCTCAAAGCTGAATAGAAGGGGCGCTTCGTGAGTGGACGCAACGTTTCTCGCGCTGCGCTGTACAGACTAGACAACGGACCGTTTTCGCAAGAGGAAATCCTCGGATCGAAGGCCTCCGCGTCGCAGGCCAGCAAGGCGATGAGGGCATTGATGCTGTTATTAAGATAAACGAGGTTAAGCGGTGGCTTGTAAGCGTACAGTGTACAGACGCACACGTACCGTGACTGTGCTTTCTTCCCGCTTCTTCCTCTTTTCTTCGTTTCTTTTTATTAATCCCTTCATCCATTTCCACCAAGGTAGGGCACCTGGTTGAAGTACGCGTGCTGGTTGAACTCTGTGCCTTTCTTATATGTCTCCTACTCCTCCTTCACTAGCGAACGATAGTTGGTCTCATCAAATCAAGTGCAGAAGAACACAAAAGCATCACTGTCCTGCATGCTTAAGCCGTGTACTCTAAGGTTATGAGCAACTAAAAATGAATGCGAAAAATGGGGACGGGCCTAAAGCGATGCATGCTGTGTGACTTGTCACTCGATACCACTACGTCATGCGTGTAGTTGATGTTTCTGATGGCAAGCATGCAGCGCAGAAGGATTCCATGTGCGAGAGCTCCTCCCTTGATCTGACGTTATGTTCCTCGATCATGCATGACGTTAGGTTCCATACTGACGGGTGCTTTTTTTTTTGTCAAGTGTTTCGGGCAGCTTTGTGCATAGGGTGGATGCCTTATGAAATGTAATGAAAAAAAAAGTTTATTTCAGTCCTGCAGGACGAGCTTAGCGCGTAATTGATTGATTGATTTGTGGGGTTTAACGTCCCAAAACCACTATTTGATTATGAGAGACGCCGTAGTGGAGGGCTCCGAAAATTTTGACCACCTGGGGTTCTTTAACGTGCACCCAAATCTGAGTACACGGGCCAACAACATTTCCGCCTCCATCGGAAATGCAGCCGCCACAGCCGGGATTTGATCCCGCGACCTGCAAGTCAGCAGCCGAGAGCTACTAGACCATGGTGGTGGGGCGAGCTTAGCGCGTAGCGGGTGTCTCCCACGTAGGGACCGACAGGGAGTACCTGGCGGCCGCTTCGTGGGCCTGCTGGACGGCCCATTGCTGGTCGGCTAGAAGTGAGCTCCTGAGGGGCCTTTCAACACTCGTTTGATGTAGAGTCGGGAGGAGTTTTTCTACACTCCCAGAGCTTGTGTGCGAGTGTCGCCGTGTGTCCACACGAGGGGCATGTGTCGCTGGGGTATGCATCAGGATAATAAACGTGGAGCTTGGCAAGGTTCGGGTATACGTGTGGGTCTGTAATAGGCGTATAGGGCTAACGCCTGCGGTTTGTTAACTTTCGGATGTGGGCGTGGGAACATGCGGCGTTCAAAGTAAAAGTGCTTTGTTATGTCGTTGTACGGCATGGGTGCATCCCAATTGGTCCTGGATGGGGCACTCGGCACCTGGCCGAGATGGGCGGGAAACCAGATGACAGTGCGGTGCTTCAGGGCACTCGGGTAACGCCTGGTCGGAGATGACTTCACGTTCGAGGGCTTTGATGGCTGGTCTGAAGTCGCTGTAGTTTCCGTTTGCTGTCAAGCATACCTATAGCTGTTCCAATTCATTAAACTCCCGGCAACTTGCGATCTTACTCCATAAGAGTTGCTCTGTATTCCTTTAAAAATGCTCTAGCTACGAGATTAAGCTGCGCTCTCCTTTCATATACAGTTGCTCTAGCTATAAACTTTTCGGCTCTCCTGGCGAGATTGCAATGAAACCAAGTGCAGTCCCACGGCCCCGTTTTGCCGAAGATTCTTCCTCCTTGACTTCGCGTTGGCGTGACTTTGAGGAAGTCGAATCGCGTGATGTCTAGCGAGCGGAGAGGGCAGAGAAAAATAGTTCGACCTTGCGGCTATTACCTGCGCCCCCCACCAACTCTACAGCCGCATAACACGTCCTAGGGCGGGAGAGAAAACGCGTCAGAGAAGGGGAAGCGGGGACAACAATGCGCTGTTAGCGGCGGCGGCTGTCCTGCGCAGCTCACATACGTAGTGTTAGAGGACAGAGGCATACGTGATACGCATGTTGTCTCTCCGGCGGCTGCCGCCGGCAGGCGAGAGCGACGGAGAGAACGTCTTGCTGCACGAGTTTTCGTCGCCGTACGCGGCAGCGACAGCGCGCGACGCGTGTCACTTAGAGTTAACAATGACAAACTCCCTGTCGTGCAGCCCCCCGTTAGCGAGCCACGGTGGGGGAGGGTGTATGTGTGTGTGTGCGCGTATATAAGTGTGGCGCGGCAATCAGCCGCTTCTGGTGCGGTTGTCGTCTGCTGCTGATTCTGGTTGTCCCTCTGCTCTTGGGAGGAGGCGAAGAAAGTTCGGGACGGTCGCATATGATCTCGTTGTGGTCTGTTACCGCACCGCGTCGCTCTCTTCGTTGTGTGCTTGCATACTCCGTCTCATAATATACAAGGTGGGGAAGCAAAGCAAGGACGCAAACGTGTTTTAGCTCTGCATCAATCATGCAGGTATTCCAACTATCCTAACTTCAAGATTGATTGACTGATTGACTGCCCCTTTATCCAGGCGCAGTCCATCATGAGGGATCGTATATGAAACGAACGGTACCTTGCTACATAAAAGATTTTGTTCTTGATTTCAAAAGCTTAAGTAATGGGTGGTTTGGGAATCATTTGTTAGAATGTTTCACAACAAAAAACAAGGCCCCGCCGTGGTGGTTTAATAGGGGCTAAGGTACTCGGCTGCTGAAACGCAGGTCGCAGGTGCGTATCCCGGCTGCGGTGGCTGCATAATAGATAGAGGCGAAAATGCTGTAGGCCCGTATGTTCAACATTTGGGTGCACGTTAAAGAACTCCAGGTGGTCGAAATTTCCGGAGCCCTCCATTATACGGCGTCTCTCGTAATCATATGGTGGCTTTGGGAAGTTAAACCCCACATGTCAATCAATCACAATGAAACGAAAAAGAACCCTAATGATTTAATGAATACGTTTTATTTTAATAAATAAAAAGATGACCAATGTTTTTGAAAATATGTTTTAAATTCAGTGAACTCAGCATTAAATTCGTCTCGTCTCTCGTACGAAATCGCATACGGTCTCGCAAACGCTACTGCGGCTAAAACCCAGCACGGTAGCTCCGAAGGAAGCAAAACAACCGGAAAGAATACATTTACTCTAAGCGAACATGCATGTCTTGCGTTTGGCCTTCGCAGTCTTAAACACTTGTGTGGGCCGAGTACAAGACCGCGTGGAATGAATTGCGATGAGCTGCAAATGAACTACCAAAAAAAAGGAAAACGAAGGAACCATAAGGGGTCCAGACCAGCTGATTGACAACGGTATAACGTAGTTTGTTTACATCTGAGCTACAAAACATATCCATTTAGGCTAAATGCCAAAAAAAGAAAGCATATTACTGGTGGTAAAATGATGGGACTATTTATAGCTGCGAACTCGTATACTGAGGAGTGTCTCGCTAGCCTTCAGAGCATTGCACCTGGTGTATACAATACGGAATGACTCGCAGCACATTGTTGCTACAGCCTCCTGGGAGATGAGACGGGTTACGTGCTACGTTTCGGAGCCAGAGATATACACGACGCCTATGAGCGCGCATTTGGAGACCGAGTCCTCGCTTCGCCCCTGGTTTTCCAAGGGGGCCTCGTTCAGTTTGTTTTGTATCCCCAGTGAGCGCTTCGAGTGCAACACACACACACCCTAATTAGCCGCGTTTCGTCGAGAGCTGGATGCGTGCGCGTTTACGCATCACTGAATGCAACGGCACTGCTGGGGAATCCAGGAAGTGCGGTGCTTGGAACGTTTCGACGGGTGTGAGCATGCTGTGTAGTCTTCCTTTAGCTGTTAGTGATTGTAAAAGAGGCGGGGCGTCGTGGCAACTTCCTAGCTATTGTCTCGAAGCAACCTTGCTGTGACCTTGAACGAATGCCGGCATGGCAGGCTGTCAATACAAACGAGAGTTGCAACTTGAAGGGCACTTGTTTTTTTTTTTTTTTTAGCAACAGAAAGTTGCACGTGAATTTTTTTCGTTAAAAAGTTTCATCGCGAACTTGTGGATTGGGTGGAAGTTTTCATCGCTTTGGGTTGTCATTGTTACTAACTTATATTGAATAAATTCGAAATTGTGACGCCATTCGTAACAAAAAGCTACTTACGTACGTACGTGCGATAATCGTCCATCACGTCCATCACGATAATCATACCGCCACATGATAACTATACGTTGATCAACTATAAAACATGTGCCTTTCCTGCTTAACACATGCGCCATCTTTCAGCTACTGTGGCACTACGTCGTTAATCCGAGAGCAGATCCCTGAGGCATTCCCATACCGTCACGCTCTTCGATTAGGTTAACAGTGCAGGGATAACCCAGAACGCGTATGCTTTGCTCCATGCGATGTCGGCGTTCACAAGCTCACCTGCTTCGCACTTGTTCGCTCTTGCTCTTGCGCCACCACTCGGCTGAAAATGACGCTGCGCTGCTCGAGAATCGCAGCAGACTGTCGCTAATGCGCGGTGACTTGCCGTACCCAAAGATGGCGTTCCCATCGGCTTTCTCAAGTGAAGGTAAAGCGTTGAGTGAAGAAGGGAGGGTCTAGAATACGGGGGTCAGTCTCCCTGTCGCGCGATTGTGCTGGCATACCTTCAGGCACGGGAAGACGTATTTACGTAACGGAAGCAGATGAAACATACCTGACATTATCAAGCAGCGGTTGTTGCGACGAGGCGACATTCTCTAGCTTTCACACAAACGAGGTCATAATAGGTAGGCGTTTTACCGCAACACCACTTGCCGTGCACCTGTATGTTTGCAGCGTTGTTGCAGTCAGTCGTAGTTGCAATCCAGTGCTACTGCATGGATGGTTCGATGCAACACTTTATTGAAAGTTGGGCCACAGGCTTGAACGAAACGTTGTAAATTGTGCAGTGCTTGTGAGTATTTTTTTGTGTTATGTGACTGTTATGCGTGTATGTAACTGTATGTGTTGTGTGTTTATCATTGTATATATCATTGTCATCACCTTGCAACTGGAGTATAGCCTGTCAGCTGAAAAACCAGGGAAACCTCTCGAGCTCCCCATTAAAGTTATTCTCTCTCTCTCTGAGGCGGACGACTCAGCGGACCGTTCCCACGTTGGAACAAGTCAGGCCAAGCCCGACCGTCGTCGCAATGTACGCCTTTCTCGACAGATCACAGAACGCGACGTCGGGGGCTCTCGATAGCAGAGAGCCACTTTTTTTCGTTGATTTGGTCTGTGGCTCGTAATAAGGGTCAGTGCCAGAGCATGTGGTTTATAGACTAGCGGATTCGTTTAAGTGCCCGCAGGAGCTACTGGCTTAAGTGTCAAGGAAAATGTTATGTAATTACGTCTTTTTTTTCGTTACTACAGATATTTTTCTCAAGCGTGCTGCTTTTTTTCATATGAAGCAGACACGCGTGCCACAGCGTCTTTTCAATCGAAGGTTTGCCATTTGCAGGCCTGCATAATCCACCCCGTATAACTTAGTTCCCTTCTACTCTTCGGTGTTCTTGAAAGAAAGAAAGAAAGAAAGAAAGAAAGAAAGAAAAGAAAGAAAGAGACAAAGAAAGATTTGATTGATATGTGGGGTTTAACGTCCCAAAACCACCATATAATTATGAGTGACGGCGTAGTGGAGGGCTCCGGAAATTTCGACCACCTGGGGTCTTGAGCGTGCACCCAAATCTGAGCACACGGGCCTACAACATTTCCGCCTCCATCGGAAATGCAGCAGCCGCAGCCGGGATTCGATCCCGCGACGTGCGGGTCAGCAGCCGAGTACCTTAGCCACTAGACCACTGCGGCGGGGCCGAAAGAAAGAGAGGAAGAAAGAAAGAGAGGAAAAAAGGAAGGAAGAAAGAGAGGAAGAAAGAAAGAGAGGAAGAAAGAAGGAAAGAAAGAAAGAGAGGAAGAAAGAAAGAAAGAAAGAAAGAAAGAAAGAAAGAAAGAAAGAAAGAGGAAAAGAGAAAAAGGATTGAGTGTTCATGTCTTTGCGCTGAAAGTCGGCCTCCAGGTTTCCTGCTGGACTCTTTCAAGCCTATCCTTGCCTCTTGATCTCTCTACGTCAAGCCGTTCGCAGCGCACGTATAGGCCCTTTTCTATGAAAGCACGCGCACGCGCTATATTCTGTACGCTTGATTTGACGTCGAGCTTGCCGCTTGTCCCGTAGCTGCCGCTGCTGCAGTGGTCACATTGTTAGCGCCGCGACGTCCAGCTACGGGGCTCGCATGTCTCCAGCTATTGCTCCGCGCTCGTATATATAAGCGCAGAGGCCGCGCGATAACAACCGGCGCAACGAACAGGGGTCTTTCTTCTTCGTCCTCGTCGTTCAAATACGACGTGGCACACGTGGCAGCAGCAGCAACAATAGCAACGTCCGACCTTCGTATGAGAAGAAAAAAAAGGGGGGAAAGTGGTACTCCGCTGACGTATAGGCTGACGAGATCGACTTATCTCTTCGGTCCAGCTAGCAATACATGCTGCCGTGTTCGTATGATTTGTATATTTTTTTTTCTCGCACACCAAACAACCAGCTGTCTTCCCTATCTTGACCCCGCTCCCGACCGCGAACATCAGCGCCACAGCCAGCATTTTTTCCCTTACATATATATTTGTTTATTCAAAATACATTGCAGGCCCAACATGGCATTGTGTAAGGGGAGCATAAAAGGAATAGGTACACGAATTGGCACAATTTTGATACAAACAATAACATAAAATAATCATCAATTATTATAAAAGTCCTAACAGGAATAACAATGAGAAAATAATATTAATTTTAATAGGAATAGAACGGCAATGAAAATCAGATGAGTATACATGTGAGATGATGACGTAAAACAAGCTTAAAAGGCAAACACAAATTGTGTAAAGACTTTCCATTATTCAAAAGAAAACATCGCTGAAGAACACACAACAGAACTGAATGGCATGGCGTGTTAGTAATGAAACCATAAAAAAAAGTGTAAAGTAAGAAAAAAACCGATATATATATATATATATATATATCCAGATCTCGTGTATCTGTTCTTTTCCACAGCTCCCGTTTCTTTTCTAGAACGCGAGCAGGCCTTATCACCGTCTCTCCTTTCAGATGCATGCTGACCGACGTGCATGCGTTTGCCTCTGTTTATCGGGGCTGTAGACTCAAGCGAGTTGAATGCTCATAAAGTCGTTGTCGTCGTCGTCCACGGTGACACAATGACTCCGCGGAGTGAAAACAGGAAAGGAGATAAAGCGAAGAATACGAGAGAAATGGAGTCACGGTGGTCGTTGTCTGGCGCGGAAGGAGACGAACCGTTTGAACGGCCGCTGACACCCGAGTTGGTCGTGAAGTAATGTTCAGTTAGGTTCGTGTCAGCTGTCGGAATTACGTGATGTTCTTGCTGAAGGAAGAAAAAAAAAAACGCGCGCGTGGTAAAGGACGAAAATATTTGCTGGTAAATCGTCTTATACAGGTAGGAAGGTATTTCTGGCGGGGGGGAGGGGGGAACGAGAGAGGGGGAGCATAGACTCGGTGTAGCCCCGCCTGGCTGCGCCACTGCACTCTACCCACACCATTCGGGTACTCAAACAAAACATCCGTGCATTCATTCGAGACCATACGGGCTCCTAAGTAAGATCATTCGGAAATCACTGCGAGAACAAAATGACATCATCCGGGAAACCAGCCGCAAGTCAATATATGAGGTCTCTGGCTGCTACGGTCCATGCAAATTATTACTTCGGAGAGTTTTTTTTTGTCTTCCAGCTGTAACATCTTTTTCTTCTCCCTAATACAGTGTTAGGCAAACAAATCTGTCACGTACAGAATCGCGCTAAGACCCAGAGAAAGAAACTTATACATTTTTTTTTCTTCTTAATGAGTAGAAGGTAACAAGGCTATTCTCACCACCACCAGGCGCCGCCACTGTTTGCTTCGGGAAACAGAGATTGTAAACCACGGAGCTCATACCGTCACGCTTTGTAAAAGACGAGCAGCGCATAGCTTTGAAAGCGATATAGCCGAGGTTAGAAGGAAAAGAATGGAACAATCCGCGACACTTTCCTGATGGCGAGAAACCCCGTTCGGCTGACTTTCGTTACCCAGCGCTCTCAGTCACCCCGCTTGCCGAAATACGAGATGCGATAGGGGGGTGATCGGTGATAATGAAGAGGCAATAGAAACACATCTGGTCTTATAAAAAAGTGTTTCGAAATTACGATGAAACGAAAAGAAGGAATAAAAGTATTCCCCGCGCTAAAGAAAACGGCTGTAATGATAATGAAAAAAAACGCAAGATACATTTTGTCTTTCTTGACGCGAAGTCAAAGTACAAAATAAAGTTTTTATTTCTGCACACTTGTTCTCGCGCTTAAGCACTCAGCTATTGTTCTTTTTCGTGGTGTGTGATTACGGTGGCGTGAAAGCTGAAACGAAAAGAAGTCACCTCAGTAATTTCCTGCCCATGGTGTAACGACGGAAAGAAGCTGCATTTAACTTCCCTTGCGCGGAAGTGTTGTCGACGTACAAAAAAACATAACCAAGAGTGTAGGTGACGTTCGATTGAATGCAGGGACAAATAAAAACATCAAGAACAAAAAAAGAAATACAACAAAAGATACGCGTCGTTAGAGGACAGAAGAAGGGACCGGACACACATAAGCGAGAAATAAGGGAGCACCAGATTAACGACAGCAGCAGGAGCAGATTATATATATATATATATATATATATATAATGACTTTCTTGTCTGATTTTTTGCTTTTCATAATTTTTGGTAGTGTTTCTTTGACGTCGTGTTTTGTTCATTCCGTTTGTTTCTACCATATTTATTGGACACTACGGCTTGGGAAAATTTGTGTGGAGTAGGACTAACTAGCGTTGACGTCAGCTTTAATTTAACCAGTACGAAGAAGAGAGAGAAGGTTAGGTGGACCGGTGAGATTAAGAAGTTAGCATGTGTAACGTGGCAGCAGAAAGCACAAGACCGGGTCGATTGGCGGATCATGGGAGAGGCTTTTGCCCTGCAGTGGGCGTAGTCGGGCTAATGATGATGATGATGATGATGATAACTAGCACGGAAAGGTGACCGCAATGAGAGAGAGAGAACTCTTCATTAAAATGCAGAGAATTTAGCCAGCATATAAAATTCGCTGACTTGCTACTCTGCGTGGGGAAGGGGATTGGGCATTGAAAGTACGGATAGTAAGAGAGATAAAAAAGACAAAATTTAAATATAGATGATAGAGTAAAAAAATATACAGGAAAAGACCACCTCTTTGACCATAGAATGAGGACGTGCGTTAATAGTTTTCTCGTTGTGTCAAGCTGCAGCTACAGCTTGTATAGCTGACCGATGCTGTCCAAGTATGCAAACAAACGTTTCATGGCATGCCTCTGTAAAGTGGGGCAGGCTAGAGGTCTCAATACACAGTCAAGGGAGAAACATGCGTAAATTCAAATACAGCTGTTGGCCAGTGATCCGGTGACAACCCTTTCTAACTGTTGGATACCGCGTATGCCCTTTTCTAGCTTTAAAATTAAATATTGGTCATTATTAAAATTGTTGTGGCGCAAGAAAGACAAGAGAAAAAAGAATTTTGCAGATACAGCACGTCCGAAACAAGAAAGGTACCCTCTCTGTGTTTATTACCTTTTTTTTGTGTGTGTCTTAGATATAGGCTCATATCACTCCCCGCATATTCAGCATTGTTTCGTTTCGAGCATAAGGCTGCTTTGGCCTTTCATCTCGCATCCTCGACGCCAAGTGAAGTTGCATGTTGTCCGTACGAGAAACCTGTGCCAGCGTTGTCCATCTTCCCGCCTTTTCGTGCACGTGCTGCTTTGAATCGGAACAAAACGAGGCGGAAGCGAGAAACTTCGCTGTCGATCATTTCGCTGGGCTCGAAGTAAGCCAACGACCGGATACAAGAGGAAGACGATGGTGTTGAGTCAGAAGGGAAATGTGGCAACAAAATAAAAAGTAAACTGATGAAAAGCTTGCGTTGCAGTTTTCATCAGTGCCGGGCGAGTACGTGAGGTGCATCGGGGGGACGTTCGTTGTTCGCAGCTGCTGGCGACGTAGCCCGAACGAAAGACGGAGTGCTGTATCTATTATCTCCCTTCCCCCCCTTTTTGCTCTTTTTCTTAACATGGCACCTTTCCAAGTTTATCAAATTTGGCTTTCTTCCACTTCGTGGCCTTCCGTAGTTGGTATCACGTTTTCTGCGGCCTTCCAATCAGCAGAAAAGTCACAGAGCGACAGCTGTTTGTGTGCGCAACAATTTATGACGCACATACATTTCTAGATGTTTTTTGCTGTTTTTGTACCTCTTTGCGCGTCAGCAGTAGTCCGAGAAGTCGTGCACTGCGAAGTGGCCGAGCCAGAAGTTCGACTTTCCACGCAGTCAATCTATACGAAGAGACTGAAATTAAATGTTACTTGTTTTATATACATAAAAAAGAAATAGTTGGTGCGCTGGTATACCCTCCGTCGATATCTTTACATGTTTAATACTACATATATCAGCAGTAAACATGAATAGTCACTCGGTCCAGTATGCATTTGCCTGTGTCAACGGGAATTAAGGCGTGATCCATCTTCGCAGCTGACTATCTATCCCGGCGGAGAGCATCTGTCACCTAATGTAATTTTGTACGGCTTCCGAGATTGGAGGACTTCGTAGCTGGCTATTGTGACTGTATTGGAAGCTTCGTGGACCTCACATGGTTTATCAGTGTCTCATAGACCAGGCCGCCTCTGATCAAGCGACAATGTCACGCGACGAAGTCACAATGCGACATCGTCGTGACAGGTATGATGTCACAATGACGTCATACCTATATACCTATGACGTCATGATGACTTTTTATGGTCACGTCATCGGGTGATCTTTTTTATCACCAGTGTTAATGCCTCCAACGGCTGCATTTCGTGTTTTGTGAATCAACTTGATAGCAATACGTCTTTCAACAGATCGTTTCGTTTAGGGGAAGTGTTACTTGCGTAAGCGAGTGGGTTTCTTTAGCGTTTGTTATTTTTTTGTTCTCGTTGCTGTCTTCACAAATGCGACCATCCACATATATTTGTTGAACCGACCAAAATGCGAGACGCATTAAACAGCCACTCTAAGGCGCGTTCCATCAACGAAACAACTCAACTGGCGCGTGCGTGCTTTTTTTTTCTTTGAGCCGCGCTGAAAAAGACGTCCAAATGCCACTCACCCATGTTTATGGCGCAGTCCCCCAGGAGCGCTCGCTAGCCTTTGCACTTTCACAAGTCTCAGTGCAAGATGTTCTTTCGTGTGTTCAAGGGCGCCCGCTCCCGTGAGACGCGGTGCGCGCACTTGGATTCAGTCGGAGTTAAGTGCTAGTTTGCGTCACCCGCTTTTTAGACCTCGGTTCGCGCAAGCCAAGAAGAAAATGAAAGACCAACGTTCACGTCCTGTGTGTGACGCGTGTCAGACCCGTGGAGATGAAAGTGAAGTCAGTTGCTTGCGGTTAAGGGGGATACACTCGGCTACAATAACAGCGTAAAGTGCAGTGAAAAGCTAGCGTGGTTGCGTCTGCCAGTCAGAGAAAGAATGCACTAAAATTACGCCCGTTTCTTATACGTTTGCCTTAGGCGAGTCTAAAACCAGTCTGTGTGGGTATATTACTCGGCACTTTAGAGGCGCAACAGCGTCATTTGTTTTTTTTCTTTAGTCACGCGAAACCCGCAAAGGTGAACTGAATGCAGGGTTCATACGCTTACGAGGGGCGTGGTTGGTCACGTGATGATTTTTTTTTAAAGACACGCCAGCCTCTCGTTCACGGTTACGTTCACAAGATCACGTTTACATGGGACATATAACGCTTTCGCCTTGGTAATTATCGCCTGATAAGCAGAGTCCGGACTCTGAGGCATTAAAAAAGGCGAGTTTCAGGCAGCAAAGGTATATGCAAGTAACCTGTCGTTGTATGCCTCCAACACCGTAAACACAGGAACAGTAAAGTTTCTACGTAAATGCAAGCGATTTCAACCGAAGACATGCGCGACCTCTATCGACGGCATAACAACATGAAATGTTGTTTATGATTACGATGGTGCCAACAATTGAACACAGTCGTGCGATTGTCCTTTGCCCGCGTGGTTCGCAGAACACAGCGTCTCCGTTTATTAAAGAGTTTTAGTACTGCGGAATGGTGCTACGTACGCATCACGCAAGCGCCTTGCGTTACGTGGCGTCGTTTGCCACTAATCGGCTTTTAGTGCGCCGTAGTACCCGCATACGTAACGAGCGTGAAGCGTGTTGCGTCATCTGGTAGATCAAAATAGAAGCACGTGCTGTTGACAGCCAATGTGAGCCAATCCAAGTGTTATAGCCAGATTATGGCCATACTTTAAGCCACAGAGCCGGTCGGTGCTTGCCTTCGATGCCGCCATTTTGCAAAACGAAGTCTCGCGCTGTCGCGAACTTGTTCGAGAGCGGCGCGATCACCTCATACGTACGCACGCACGCATCTCATGCGTGCGTACGTAGCGGCTGCGTACTTAACGCGATACGTGCGCGTTGCGGTCTACGCATGCGCACTACGCAGTACGTGGCGTCCTTACGTACGCAACGCCGCCACGTACACAGCGTACGCAGTACTAAAACTCTCTATTATGTAGCATGCATGGTGTGTCAAGTGCCCACTGTCGAATCAACACACTCCTTGGAGCTTTTTTCTTCGTGCTTCATATACTCGGGTCACCATGTTCAGGGAATGTGTACCCCCCCCCCCCAAAAAAAAAAAGCGTAAATATAGAAGGAAATGACGTGAGGCGTACAAAAGCAAGGTACAATGATAGGAAGGAATACTACAGAGGCGTAACTTTTGCAATTTATTTTTCGTGCATGAGGTCTTAATCTTTTTTTATATTTGTTTAACAATCATTCCAGGCAGCCACGAGACATTTTTGTGTCGTAGTGCACGAACTGAGCCAAATAACATATTTTTTTTGTGGCAGTTGGAATTAGCAGGGTATTTATGCTAAATGACACCTGTACCTGCCACCAAATACTGCACCTGAGAATGCTTGGTAGGAGTTATATTTCACGTCAAGGGTGCCAAGTTGAAACGACAAAAGTAGCCGAAAATTGAAAAAAAAACTAGTTAGAAGTAGGCATATCAAGCCACGCTCAGTAAAAGTAGCCAATAGTAGTCACGTGTGCGTAAACACAGCGGTGACGTTTATATTTAAATGGCTAAATTTAGTAGGCGTTGGACGAAAACGTAAGAAAGAAAAACACTGTGCGAGCGCTTCAAGAAGGGTGTTGTTGAGAGTTAAGCTATACCTGCTGACTAACTATCATTTTCATTCAGCATAATGAAGTGTTTTCGACCTTGCAAGTGCGAGACTGTGTGTTTTATTCGAGCTTTCTGAAAAGCACTTAGAGTAACTTTTTTTCGTAACAATAGAATGGTCTACAACCTCAGTGTGCTGAAAAACCCCAGTTACTATGAATTGAATTCTAAATTGCAGTATAGAGCGTCTGGAAGGACACTGCCTCTTACATTGGCCGATAGGTATACTGCCCGGCTCCCTAACTTCGCTGCCCTGCTTAGCGTCTATTCGTCGTGGAAGTCATGGGCCTGCGCAGGGGGAGGGGTAAATTGTTCTTCACAGCGACCCCTTCTCTCTGTCAGATCAGTGTATGAGGCGGAAGCCGACCCCCCTCCCCCCCCCCCCCCCGCCCTTCGGGGTGCCAGTTTATGAGGGAAGGACTTCACGCGGACGATTCATTTGGAACCGCGCAAACGCGCCCCACCGCTGCGCGCACTACGTGGCAACATCTCCGTATAAACGCTCGTAGTTTTCTCAGATAACTTGCACGATAATTTCTTGCGCGATGACGAAATTCGAGCCGTTAGAATTCCTGAGTAACAATCCGCTTGTAATCCCAAGAATCGATACAAGCAGTTTGTCGGACAGTCCTATTTCTAATGTACGCGGAGCGCCCTCGATGCGCAAATGGAGCGCTTGCGATTGCCCCGTTCTCTTTTAATTTCAGTAAAAAATAGTCTAGTGGCTAAGGTACTCGGCTGCTGACCCGCAGGTTCGAATCCCGGCTGCGGCGGCTGCATTTCCGATGGAGGCGGAAATGTTGTAGGCCCGTGTGCTCAGATTTGGGTGCACGTTAAAGAATCCCAGGTGGTCGAAATTTACGGAGCCCTCCACTACGGCGTTACTCATAATCAAATGGTGGTTTTGGGACGTTAAACCCCACATATCAATCAATCAATGATCATTCGGTAAAAAATAAACAGGTCTGTTGCCCCCTCCCCTTCCCTCCCCTCCCATGCATGCAATAGTTTTCCGAATTGCAGCCGCACATCCGAAAACGTTCGCTTTTGCGTAGTGCACACGTCGAGTTCAATTTCTAGAACTGATAACTCGCCTCGGCAACAACAAAACATCAGTTACAAAATGTTTCCAATGATATTTTGTGATGCGTATAAAACAGAAAGCCCTTTTAGCGCTTCGCTTATGTTTCGCCACCATATACTCGAACAACAGTGACTGTGTCATCGCTAGACATTAAGAATTAGCCTCCGGTCGAGTGAACATAAAAGTACACAAAAACCAACCAACACGTGTTTTCTGCTGCAATAGGCCTAGAAAAGTTTCCAAGTTGGCCAACACTGTTTCCAGCCATATATATATACCGTCTACGCCGTCGCACGGTTTCCGTCATTCGTACCGCATGCTAAAAACTGACGCTAGCACTTAGCGGGCGACTGCAGATGCGGTAGACGATGCTTGCGGCACTGCAGACGATTTCGACAAACCGGTGGTAGTGCTGTAGGCAGAGTATACTTTCCGTCAAGAGGTCTGGTTAAAGAGTGTTTCTTGGCACGCGGTCGGCTTTGCCATTTCAAAACGTATGGGTCTGGCTGGTCTCATATCATTCGAGTTTGACACGTGGGCCTTTCCGTTCTGCGGAATCGCGCGCACTAAAGGTAACGTGCTTCGTCTGAGTTTAAACGAAAGAGTTAGCGTCAGGCAGCTATTTTCGTCTCAGTAATAACCGAACAGGCAGTGCGTGCAAAAGGCAGCCGTCGTATATATTGCACCTCTGTAACTTAACCGTGACTTTACATTCGTTGCTATATAGGGCGTTTGTTCGTCCGCCGTTCTGTTATTTCAATATCCGTGATTTGTTGGTATTAATACAATCGCAAAATGCAATGCGTATAAGACCGTGCAACATTTTCAGAAAGGGGTCGAAAAGTAAGAACTCGGGCAGTGCCTCCTATCAAATTTGAACAAACAAAACACGAATAGATTAACTATACAGGGAGGGATTGACTACGAATTCACAATATAGTGAATACAAAACAAAAAAAATCATCAATAAAGGCAGCGCAAAAACTGATTCATACACTAAATAGCAAAACAACAGCAGGCATGTTCAGAAACAATAAAAAAGACACAGAGAACAATATCAACAACACAGTTGGACAAGGCCTATACTCATTTACAAAAAAAATGACAGTAATCACTGCGCCTATCACCGAAGAATCAAGGCTACCTAGCTGCGAAGAAATTACATAAATCATTAATGGGAACCAACAGTTGACTGCAAAACAATAATCATTAAGAATTCTCCAGATGCTTGCCAACAGCTGGTTCCCAAATAGTGGCTACTGTTGTGGTCTGGGTCCTGTGGGTCTCGTCGTTGGTAGCTGGCTCCCATCGGACTCGTCCCTTATAGCGAGAAGCAATGCTTATATGGGAAAACAGAGAACAGACGTTTATTTACATTAGAGAGAGGTCAATAAGAAAGTTTAGATATATAGTGGCGTTCTTCGTACATGGCGAGCTCTCCACTCGAAAAAGCACCGAATGAGCCGTGGGGGCTCATTATAAAGGGTCTGTCCTCCCCAGATCCCTAGATCGGGGACCGCGTACAGATGGCACCGTCCAATCACGGACCACACATTACCCGCGAGGGTGACGAGCACGCACGGTCCACGCGAACGTTCAAAACTGAAGCGTGGTCACCGCACGGCCATGTGGCACGAACACGGCTCCCCCCCCGTCAAGGTGTGTCGCTGGGCGAGGGGTCTGGAGTTGATGACTGCATCCATCGAAAGGGCCGCCGTAAACAAGCTTCAAAGGGTGCCGAACGACTCGTTCAATTAGCGGGACGATTCCCGGCCGCCGCCGCCGCCGTCATCTTCCAAAGAAGAAGCTGCACCGGTGGTCTCCCGAACTGCTCACGGCGCCGCGGCGGCAGGACGCCGCACCCTCCGGCCAGGTGGGAACAATACATGGCGGACACCGGCCGCCCACCCGTTTGGCGACTCAAAAGGAACATCAAAAGGAACGCCGATCCATTGTCAGACCTGGCGCCGGTCCTAACAGCCTCTCCGCCGGGGAAAGAAGATCCCGAGGTGCAGTGGCCAGCAGGTACTGTGCAGCGGGATCTGTATTGCAGCTTGTCGGCTCTTCCTCTATTATTTTTGTCCCGAACACTGGATCCGATGATCATTGACCAAGAGGGCGTTGCTCGCAGGGATGAGGTGACCCCTCTCCACCATATTTTCCGCCCACCACCAATGAGGAACTGCGGAAACTGCGCCGAAAGCACACCCACACACGAGCAAGCACACGGCAATTCCCTACTCAGAATCACCAGACTTAGATTCACCTGTGGAAGTCATTTCCTTCTACCTCAACTTTATTCCTGTGGCCCCCGCCGAGTCGCAACACCACATCAGCCACTTTTGAAGACATTAAACAAAACACTTGACACATGTTTGGATAAATACAGAAAACTAGTGGGCCTCAAATCGAGGATAGAAAGCAGAAAATCGTTTTGAAGCCCTCGGGGTACTAGGGACAACGACTCAGACCATCTGCGTTGCTGTTGAGTTTACCCTTCTTGTAATGGATATCAAAGGTGTATTGTTGAAGAGCTAAGCTCCAGCGCAAAAGACGGCCGTTTTTCGATGACATGGACTGTAGCCATGTGAGGGGACAGTGGTCAGTCTCTATTGTGAACCTAGAACCGGCGATGTAGCAAGCTAGCTTCTGCACAGCCCAAACAACGCAGGCACATTCCTTTTCTGAGGCACTGTATGCTTCCTCACGAACAGAAAGCTTTCTACTGGCATACAGTACAGGGTGTTCCTGGTCGTTCTCTCCCCTCTGACAAAGCACGACACCCATACCCCGGTCGCTGGCGTCACACTGAAGAATGAACGGCTTAGAGTAGTCAGGCGCGCTCAACACTGGCTGACTTTTTAGTGCCTTCTTTAGCGTAGAAAATGCATGTTCCTTGGCCCCATCCCATTTTACGGTCTGGGGTTCAGTCTTTCTAAGAGCGTCTGTCAAGGAACTTGCAATGTCAGAGTAACGCGGGATATACCTTTGATAATAACCGGCCAATCCAAGAAACGACCGAATGTCTTTCTTGGTTCGTGGTTGGGGAAAGTTGTCTATTGCGGCCAGCTTTACTTCTGACGGCCGGCGGTAGCCTTGGCCTATTACATGCCCTAGATAAGCTACCTCAGCGCGCCCCAATTGGCATTTCGCAACCTTCACTGTTAAGCCGGCCTCACGCAGACGACATAGCACAGCTCGCAAGTGTTTCATGTGGTCTATCCAGGAAGAAGAAAAAATAGCAATATCATCTAGGTACGGGAGGGCAAAGTCCTCCATACCCTGTAACACTTTGTCCATTAGGCCAGAAAAGCAATAAGGGGCATTCTTTAATCCAAAACTAAGGACCTTCGGCCGAAATGTTCCCATCGGGGAAATAAACGCCGCAAGCCTACTAGCCCTTTCAGTTAGAGGCACCTGCCAGTATCCCCTGACTAAATCCAAAGTCGAGATGAAATTGGCACTGCTGACTTGCTCAAGCCTTTCCTCAATATGCGGAATTGGATAAGTTTGGTCCTTTGTAATCGAGTTGAGCCTCCGATAGTCAATACACGGTCGCGGCTCTTTCCCTGGGACCTCAACCAAGATCAGAGGCGAGGTGTAATCACTCTCTCCTGGCTCGATCACTCCTAGCTCGAGCATTCGGTTTATCTCCGCGGCCATTATTTCCCGTTGCCTCGGGGAAACGCGGTAAGCTTTAGAACGAATTGGTTCCGAAGATGTCAGCTCAATATCATGAACTAGGGCTTTGGTTCTGCCAGGTGTGTCTGAAAATGTTTCTTTAAAGTCAAACAATAGTTCCTTCAGTTCCGCTTTCTGATCTGGCTCCAACTCCGCCTGCTCTACCAGGTTACTAATAGTCTCGCCAATGTCTTTGTTTTCTGTTGTTAACTCCGGGAAATCAATAGGCATTTCTTCCGGTTGATTGAGCGACATGTTTACAACGGCATGCCTCTGCTGGTACGGTTTGAGCAGATTAGTGTGGTACACCTGTTGCGTTTTACGCCTTCCCAGTCCAGTAACCAAGTAATTTGTGTCTGACAATTTCTGAACTACCTCAACAGGTCCCTCCCACTGGACCTGAAGTTTATTCTTCAGTGAGGGTTTCAGTATCATCACTTTTTCCCCTACTCGAAAGCTTCGCGTCCGGGCTGTCTTGTCATAATAGCGCTTAGCGTTGTTTTGAGCTCTGCGCATTTCCTGCTCCGCTAGTTCTTGAGCTGCGTGAAGTCGGTCTAACAGCTCAAGCACGTATGCTACTACCGAAGGGTCGTCCGCCCGGCCCTCCCAAGATTCTCGAACAATGCGAAGTGGGGAGCGAAGAGCACGTCCGTAAACAAGCTCCGCAGGCGAAAACCCTGTTGATTCGTGAGGAGCGATCCGAAGCGCGAACATAGCTGCGGGCAAGCAAGCCTCCCAATCCTCTTTTTGCTCATAACAAAGGGCGCGTAGCAGCCGTTTCATGACTGAATGTACCTTTTCTACAGCATTTGACTGAGGGTGGTACACTGAACTGTGGATGATTTTAACGCCACACTTTTCTAGAAATGTCGAGGTTAGTGCACTTGTAAAAACAGATCCCTGGTCGGACTGAATTTCTGCGGGGAAGCCTACACGTGCAAAGATAGATAAAAGCGCTTTAACTACCTCCTCCGAGCTGAGCTCCTTTAACGGTACTGCTTCCGGGAATTTCGTGGCCGGGCAGAGCACTGTGAGTATGTGCCGGTACCCGGACTGCGTTACAGGAAGTGGACCCACTGTGTCTATAACTAGCCTGCGAAACGGTTCTGTGATAATGGGGACCAGCTTCATAGGTGCTTTAGCCTTATCCCCTGGCTTGCCAACGCGTTGGCACGTGTCGCAGCTTCTTACAAATGCCTCCACCTCCCGAAAGCAGCCGGGCCAGTAAAACTCCCGTAACAAACATTCTTTTGTTTTTTTGATGCCGAGATGCCCTGACCACAAACCTCCGTGGACCAGGTGCAGCAGCTCCTCGCGGAAAGGATACGGTACGACTAGCTGATTAAACCGAACTCCTTTTCGACTTGTGTACTTTCTGTACAAGACGCCCCCCTTCTTGGTGAACTGAATGTTTTGCTTAGCCACCCCTTCCTTCGCGTCTGGCGTTAAGTTACGGAGAGTGGAGTCATTTTCCTGTTCCACTATCAGTTCTGTAGGACTTACATTTAACAGCTTTATAGTGCATTCTACTTCTCGAGATGCCTCGGATTCATCCGGTTTCTTACATCTTTCTTTAGATATTGTGTTTTGAGGCTCCATTATAGGGCGGTCCAGTTTCGTGCCAGGTAAAGAAGGCTCTGCCGCTGAAGCTGTTTCGTCTGCCACCGGATCTTTACAAACTGTCTGAGCGGCGAGCTCCCTTGCTTTGGATCGAGTTAAGGCCTGTACGATACCCTCACTGAACCCAATTCCTTTTTGTCGCAGCAAGTACTCTGATTTATTTGAGAACAAATACGGGTATTGCCCTGGGAGATGTGCCGAAACGGCAGCTTCAGTGTCTAGAACACCGAAAGGGCCTTCGATGCGGACTCTTGCTACTGGGAGACAGGCACTGTTTGTCTCTACTGCTTGTCTTATCCACGCGCATTCTCCTGTAAACTGACTCTCCTCGACATAGGACGGGTGCACTACATCCATAGTGGCGGCCGAATCGCGGAGCACGCGGCACGGTTGGCCATTCACGACTAGGTCTCGGATGTATGGTTCTAGCAATTTCATGTTTTCGTCATTACTACAGAGTGACATTAACACAACTTTCGGGCTCTTACAACCCAAAGAAATATGCCCCGTCTGTTGGCAGTTATAGCAAACTATCGGCTTCTTGGCCTCGAACGCCTTTTTCTGTTGCCCTTCCGCCCTTTTCTCGGGTGCTTCTTCCTTTCTCTTGTTTTTCTCATCACCGCTTCCTTTGGAGTCTAAACCCTCCTTCGGCATATACCGACCCGACTTTGTCCATCGCGGAGGCTTGTCGGCCCGGTATTTACTAATCTCCCTCCTAGGGACATCCTTGCCTTCGAGGGCACGGCGATTTACGTACTCCTCTGCGAGCTCTGCCGCTCTCGTGATAGTATCTACTCCTTGTCTATCCTGAACCCAGTACCTAATGTTTTCAGGTAGACGCCGAAAGAATTGTTCCAACGCAAAACACTGCAGAGTCTTTTCCGCGTCGCCAAGCGCACCCTCCTCTCTAAGCCATTCCTCCAGATTTACCTTTAAGGTGTACGCAAACTCTGGGTATGACTCGTCTTTGGCTTTCTCGATCTCACGAAATTTTCGCCTGAACGCCTCCGCTGACAGTCTGTACTTTTTGAGCAGACTCGCTTTGACTCTGTCATAGTCGTCTGCGTCTTCTTTACCCATACGGGCTATAATGTCAGCTACTTCACACGGCAGCAGCGTAAGCAAGCGCTGGGGCCACGTGTTTTTAGCAAAATTTTCCCTCTCGCACGTGCGCTCAAAGTGCACCAGAAAAAGACCCATGTCCCCTCCTACCGCGTAGGATGGCATCAAATCTGTCATTCGGCGCTCTCTTTCTCGTGCCACTGCGCTAGCTCCGTTCATTGATTGAGCCTTTGCTAGTTCAATTTCTAGGCGTTTCATTTCCATACGATCGATACGTTCTCTTTCCTCTTTCTCCTCACGACGTCTCTGTTCCTCTTTTTCCTCCCGGAGCCTCTGCTCCTCTTTTTCCTCACGGAGCCTCTGCTCCTCTTTCCTTTGCGTAATAGCCTCCAAGCATTCGCTCAGCTCATCGTCATCTGCCCCGATCTTCTCGATGGCGTCAATGATCTCCTGCTTTCTTTTCGTCTCGGCAATTACCTGGCCCAGCTCTCGGGCCAACTCTAACAACTCTGGCTTTTTTAGTCCCTTCAAATTCATGGCGGTCCTTGGTGCTGCTAACTCTTTTAACTAAACAACTTTGACGTACTATCAATACTTCCGTCAACCGTTACCAAATCACTGCTTTGTTTACAATCCTACGCAAAGCCTGGTGATATCTCAGCAAAGAAAAGCAGTGCACTCACCCTATGCAGTCATGAATTCGGACGCGTTCCTTCCCGTGTTGTCAGAGATGCCACGAAGCAGTTTTGTCCGACTCTAGGTCCTCCAGACAGCAGGTCTCAGCATTGCCTCCTGGTCGATGAGCTCGATCCCACCGCTGCCATCCAGTTGTTGTGGTCTGGGTCCTGTGGGTCTCGTCGTTGGTAGCTGGCTCCCATCGGACTCGTCCCTTATAGCGAGAAGCAATGCTTATATGGGAAAACAGAGAACAGACGTTTATTTACATTAGAGAGAGGTCAATAAGAAAGTTTAGATATATAGTGGCGTTCTTCGTACATGGCGAGCTCTCCACTCGAAAAAGCACCGAATGAGCCGTGGGGGCTCATTATAAAGGGTCTGTCCTCCCCAGATCCCTAGATCGGGGACCGCGTACAGATGGCACCGTCCAATCACGGACCACACATTACCCGCGAGGGTGACGAGCACGCACGGTCCACGCGAACGTTCAAAACTGAAGCGTGGTCACCGCACGGCCATGTGGCACGAACACGGCTCCCCCCCCGTCAAGGTGTGTCGCTGGGCGAGGGGTCTGGAGTTGATGACTGCATCCATCGAAAGGGCCGCCGTAAACAAGCTTCAAAGGGTGCCGAACGACTCGTTCAATTAGCGGGACGATTCCCGGCCGCCGCCGCCGCCGTCATCTTCCAAAGAAGAAGCTGCACCGGTGGTCTCCCGAACTGCTCACGGCGCCGCGGCGGCAGGACGCCGCACCCTCCGGCCAGGTGGGAACAATACATGGCGGACACCGGCCGCCCACCCGTTTGGCGACTCAAAAGGAACATCAAAAGGAACGCCGATCCATTGTCAGACCTGGCGCCGGTCCTAACACTACTCAATCATGACGATCGTACGGTAAAGCCATGAACATTTCTCTCGACAACAGCCGTGAAAAATACTCATGAAACTCGTTCACCCATTAAACGGTCATGAGAAATGACCCCCAAAGCACCAATTATTGTATATATAGTCGAAGGATGGCCAGCGAGCACGTGTTTACCGAAGATTGAATATAATGGTCGAGTGACCACAGATTACCTTGCCCAGGTATGTTCTTTCACTTCAGTCGTTTCAACAATGCATTTTTCGTCATCAAAGGGTACACACTCACCCAAGGCGGGCAACCGAGAGGCCAGTCGTTGAAAACTATAGGCATCCTCGTTTGGTAGAATACTGCGTGTCGCGAGTTTTTCTCAGCGGAAACATACAGAATCGCGCCCGTCATTACACAGGCGACGGCTGCTGCTGTCGAATTGGGTTGGTGATGAGTGCACGGTGACGTAACCCACTTGAGCACAGCGGTAACGCGAGAACCTGTGCCGCACTGTCATACCAGCGACGCCTACCTGCACCAACGCGAAGCTCGGTCACATGAGTGCCGAGTTATCGACGAAACTATTTCACCGTCGCGCACACAGCGTCATCCTAGCGCATTCGCATTCGTTGAAGGCACCAATGATTCGTCGTGAGAGATAGTGAAATGAACACAACGCAAATGAACCGCGCTAGCGCAGAGCTAGTCACTGACAGCACCAAAGGCAAGCGGTCCCGTGCTGGCGATAAGCTTGCTGAGAACTGTCACATATGAACTTGCTGCATGACCTGTGACCTTTATCGATGCGCTGGTCTGCAGGTTTTGCCGTTCCGTGGCCCCTTTCACTTTGCGTCTCTACCCACGCCCCCTTTCCCTTTCACCCCGATCACATTTCGCGCCGTTGCTCGAATCGCGAGCAAGATAGAGCTCAGAGATATCGTCACTGACAAGGCCAAGCAGAGAAAGCAGTTCGCACTTTTTTTTTTGATAGATGCAGCAACTATACCAGCTGATGCGTGACTTCGCATGCGTCAACTTGCAGTCGATGGCTCATGGTGTTTTTCACTGGTAGATTCGGAGCAGGTTTTTTTGCTCCGTGGCGACGAAACCGCATTTCACTGGTAGATTCAGAGTGGATCCGCGCTTTTCACTGGTAGTTTCAGAGCAGCTCGCTCCGAGGCGGATTGCTCGCACTGCTCCGCCGACAAGTCGCAGATTCGGGCGGAAACACGACGAGCAGCATACGTCACTTCCGTCGTTGTACGTTGCTGAGTTTTGCAAAATGGCTGCGTTCGCTGCCTTGGCGGAACTTCTGTCTAGCGACGAAAGCACTTCAAGCAGCAGCTCGTCCAGCTCAGACGACGAAGACTTCGAGGAAAGACAAGCGCTATGCGAAGCCTTCTTTCGGGAAACTTTTTCGGAGTCCCACCGCGAACGTCCCAAAATTTTGGGGTTCATCGAGAACGTTGCGCGGCTGTACACAGACGAGCAGGTAAGCGCGGAGCTCCCTCTTTTCATAATACTACATGAACCTAATTTCATCTTTTTATCATTTCCTTCTCTGCAGTTCCGTCAAGACTTCAGGGTGTCGAGGCGTGTCGCGGAAACGTTGATCCGTGGTTTTGAAGGCTCGCGTCACTACCCATGCAGTGATCGTGGTGGGTCCCCCTCGAAAACCGCGGAAGAGCACATTCTGGTCTTTCTGTGGTAAGTCTGCACGCTGTTTTAAAAGTCATGCCTACCAGTGTGTATAATCTTAATGCTTTCAAGTGCTTCGGCGTAGAAGTACGTTTTTTCGTTGCGTGCGCAGAATTTTGACGGGGAGTCCAACCATTATAAATTTTTGTTCGTGTGTTTATGTGCGCGTGTGTAGAGAATATACACATGTGAAATTTAACAATTTCGGCGGCGTTAAATCTCCCTAGTAGCCTTCCCGTGGCTACGCCGCTTGTGCTTTTTGTCCTTGAAAGTTGCTAAGTGTGATGCAATGGAAACCAATGAAATATGACCGCTTGCAACTGCACAGCCAGAGAGAACAGTGTTAAGAGCTTCTACTTTTCTTACGGCTGCTAATTTTGATGCAAATATTTCATGCCTTTATTTCACAAAGCAGGCTTTACTTGATCACTTTCTTCCATAATGTGTGTTTGCTGTGTCAGGTTTGCTGCAAACAAGGCGTGCCTGAGGGACGTTGCTGGACGCTTTGGCATGGCAACTGCGACAGCATTTAGAGTCGTGGAGCGCACGCTCGAATATTTCCTTGATATAGCCGAAGAGGTAATATCATTTCCAGGAGATCTTGATCAGCTGTCAGCGGACTTCGAACAAGTAAGAATTTTAGGTATTTCACTGTTCCATGGCAAACACAACAAATGAGTTGTCTAATTGAAGCTTACTTTAGAGAATAGTCACATAATACATTGATTGTAGCAGGTTAAGCTGCCGTTGGGGCACAGGGGATGTGGTACTAAGTTGCGCTTGAAAGATGGGGTTATTGTCAAGCAGTCTCACTATCAAATGAGAAATGCTAGAGAAACATGTATTGTTCATTTACAGTGCACATAAAAGCAGGGTGTCTGCCAACGTGGAAAAGTCAGGGAATTTCAAAAAAACCAGGCCAGGTCATGAAAACTGACAGCAGTTCTGTGGGACCGTCACAAAAATAAGCATCGCCATTCATCAAAGCTTAAAAAGTCTCTCAGCTGCAACTACAGTGGGCTGCTGGAAGGTGTGTGAAAAAAAAAAAAGGACAGTGCATAACTCTTGCTTCTGAGTGTAAACGCGAAAGGGACCCATAGAACACAAAGTTTACTGACATTTCAGTACCTCATATGGGAGAGAGCCTTGTTTAAAAGTCATGAAAAAGGCACAGTGTACTTCAGTACGCCTAAATACGTGACGTAAGCAGAGAGAGTACATTGTCAGAAGCCTCCCATCACTCCTGTGCAGCGTATGTACAGTTGTCTGTATCTGGATTCGAGAGTTTTACAAGTCTATTTGGTGGTCTGTGATTCCGTGTGTTCAGGGAGGGCAGTCGAGGCCACGCGTCGTTTTGTGGTATCATATTTGTGTTGTTTAACTTTTACCAGTTTCACCGATGTACTGGTCACAATTATGTCAGCCTATGGCATAAACTAGACTAAGGAAATTTCTGCTCGGCAACTTGTCCTTCACATTGGCTAAAGCATTCTTTAACATCCATGTTGGTATATCCACTCTTTTGGTGCCTGTTGCTTCTACATATCACACGGCATATCTGACTCACGTCTGTAGATTTATGCATGTTTTGTCTATGCCACGATTTCGGCCCGGCTTGAAGGCCGTCTGGTTTTTCTAGGCTAGAACTGCTATCAGCTGAAGCTTGCTGGGCTACTCATGTCTTTTAATAATAATAATAATAATAATAATAATAATAATAATAATAATAATAATAATAATAATATTATTATTATTATTATTATTATTATTATTATTATTATTATTATTGGTGGTGCAACACCAAACGTCTTCAGCTACACACTTATGCTGGTAGCTCGTGTTTCCAGGGTAGAACTTGGGTAACTTCAGCTAAATTTTTCATTTCAGTTTTGTGAGATTGTGTAAATAAATCTGCAATTATTTTTCAGTGTCACGTCTACAGCAGAGTACGTAAATCAAGGTAACATGCGGACATTCATGATTCATCTATAGAATCAAGGAAACTGTTCCACCTTGACAAATTCATTCTCACCACCACATATTCAAATGTCAGCACTTTAAACGTTGACCCCAGCTTTCATTTCACTTCAAGTATGACAGCCCAGATAAATGCATGTGCTTGTCGTAAAAAAAAAAAACATTTTGCAGTATGGCTATGTTCTTGCAACGTTGTCGTTACTCGTTGTCAAGGCAAGATACATAGAATATGCGAGTAGTAGTTATTTACTTTTTTTGTTGAAAAGTATACTTTAGAGGTGTGCAAATTAGGCGGCGGCGCAAATCAATAGTAAATACATCAATCTAGGTCGAATCAGTTCTAATCTAATCTACATATAAATAGGTGAGTCAGTAAATACAGTAGTTCAGGTCGATCTAATTAAATCCAATCCACATCCTAACCGGCGTGGGCTACAGCCATTATAGTAAAATAGATTTTACTCCAGTGGCAGAACCGGCCAGGCTCCTGTGTTTTCATTTTACACGAATGCCACCAAATGGCACCACTTCTAAGTTTCTCAGCAGCTTTGACTGCGATGTCAAACGATCGCAGACACCTTCAAACTTCATCTGCGGTTACTCTTAACTTGTGTGTTTTCTTCCTGGTTCTTCGGAACATCAAACAGCTGACTTGCTCACTGCCTAGCTCAGGGGTTTTATTTTGGCCAGATTTACATGTTTTTTCACAATTGTCGCATGCCCTGAGAACATTTTGAGTGCGTCTGGTAATTATGTTTACCTTTATAGAGCGCCCGGTTTTTTTTTTCTACTCGGGTTTGTTTGCAGTGTACAGTGTTTTCCATGCAAACGTGGCAGTCATGGAATTTGCTTTGAATCATGATGGAAAACCTGGGAAATTCAAGGAATTTAGAAATATGAAATTGGTAGACACCCTGAAAGGGACCCCTGGCACTTAAAATTTCTAATGCCTTTTGCTGTGGTGTTCCGTACAATGATTCCATAGTTCTGGCATGTAAAAGACTTGTGTCACCTAAAGTTAACTCCGCTAAGACCAACAAAACTACTGCATCAAGTGTTAAGATTATTTACTTCAAGAAGTTCACTACAGGTGTGTTCTTTTTCTCTCACTGTCACAGGTGTCAGGAGTGCCCAACACGATCGGTTGCATTGACGGATCCTACATAAGCATCCGCTGCCCTGCAAAAAAAGTGCGTTCAACCTATGTGAACAGGCACAGTTATCCGTCACTGACACTGCAAGCTCTGTGTGATCACAAAAAGAAGTTTCTCGATGTGACTACTGGACACCCCAGCAAGATTCACGATTCGAGAATCTTCAGGACATCGAGGCTTTCTTCAAAGTTGCCGCATGTGTGCTGTTCCGGGAAGTACCACGTTCTCGGGGACGCTGCCTACCCGCTTCGAGATTACCTCATAACCCCATTCAGGAATTATGGTCACCTTGACGCGAGGCAGCGCGCCTTCAATTATCACTTTTCGGCAACGAGAGTGAAGATTGAGAATGCCTTTGGAGACCTCAAGGCCAGGTTCCGCCAGCTGCTGCACCTGGACTTTCTGTTTGTAGACAAAATGAACAAGTTCATTATAGCTTGTTGTGTTTTGCACAATATGTGCATTAATTGTGGTGATGTGGATGTGCCGCCGTACATCGATGATGAACATGCACCGTGGGAATGGGAGGCACAACCGGATGATGTTCCCCCCAACAATGGCCCGCTTGCATCAACTGAAGATGCACTGCGTCGCCAAGGCGAGGAGAAGCGTGAGCGCTTAATGCAAGCGATGCGCATTTGATTTAAAGTTAGGACTGCCTACGTGTACACAAAACAAGAAACGTTAAGGTGTTGTAAATTTTGTTTCGTGTTGTAGAGATTTCTAGCAGAAAATAACACTAAAAGACGGGACGAAGCAAGGACACAAACTACGGCGCTGACTAACAAGCAAATTCGTTTTATTCTTCTAATCCGCGTATATATACTTTACCACAATCTCAAGGAAACAAAAAAAATAGAATCATGATAAATGCATGCCCCTCATTTCTGAAGCGTATCATTTACAACGGCGGCGAAACATGCATCAGTTTCCCTTATATTTCCCTCTCTCTGAAGGAGTTACCTCTCCTGTCTTATTGAGCATTTCTTTCCTCCTGAGTCAGCCAACATTTGTGTGTGTCTTTTTTTTGCTTTTTCTCACCCTTCAGATTAGTGGTGGAGTGTATATACCTAGACTGGAAGAATAAGACACATTTGGCTGTTAGTCAGTGCCATGGTTGTGTCTCTGCCATGGTTGTGTCCCTGCTTTGTCCCATCCTTTAGCACTGTTTTCTACAGGAAACACTGTACTAACCAGCTAAAATGCATGCCGCACTGTGTTGTAGTGACTCATCTTGCTAGGGCGCAGCCTGATTTTTTTGTTTCTTAGCTTTGTGACACGTAGCAGCTTCCACATAGCGTGAGTCAACCCAAGATGTTTGCAGGAATCTGACTGGATCAGTGTAATTGTTTCCTATGCGAAGCCATCAGCATGCTTATTGCTGACTAGTGCTAACGCCGCAGCGTGTTGGTCGGTATGGCTACTGCAGCTGAAGATAGCTGGTGATATTGATAGTAACTGCACTCTTCGTGCTGGTGAGACACGAGAAAGTGACAAAGTCAACCGGCCAAACATAGCTGGGCTCCAGCTCTCGTCAGCCACCACAAACATTCTGAGAAACATGTAGTGACATTGGCATAAGTCCAAGCTAGTGCAGGCTACACTGAGGAGCATTTGTGTTAATGGAACAATGTCACCAAAATTACGAGCTTGAAATGTTTGTGTTGTTTGTCTTGCAGTTGGGGCACTATGCTTGTCAGTTAAACCTGTCGCTTCGAGGAATATTCGTAATGAACACCCATCCCGACTCATTGTTTCCCACGCATGGTGCCCAAATTCAAAAAGTGCGCTCTGAACGTCACAAAAGCCCGAGTCTACATAGTCTTATGACTCCTGAGATTGTTCGCTGTGTAATTTTTTGTGATTCCAGTAGTAGTTTTACAGTGATGCCAAAATTAGTCACAAGGAGCCATTCTTGCATTAATTACACAGTACATTGCAATATTTATGATCAAAGTTTGGGGACTACCGGACACAATGCTCTTAATTAAAGCATTCAAGTCAAAACAAAAATTTGTCAGGGGTCCTTTAGGCATGGTGACTGCTGCTGTGAGAAATGGCTTCTTTGTCATGCAATTTGGTTATTGCTTGTGCATTAACATTTCATTTGCCTGATGAAAATTTGCATGGACAAACGTTCTGCATTTCTTAGTCTTTGTTCAGCTTTTCTTACCATCAAAACGGCGTGAAATTATAATGATCATTGCAACTTTGTCTTGTAAAAGGGCCCTGGAACCCTTATTTCACCTCAACAACAAACATTGTCAATATGTTATCAATGCGCCTGCCAACGTGCACATGTGTACAATGCTTACAATAAACATGCTTTTCACATTTTATTCATTTTTCTTCAAGTTGAAAATTTCACGGAGAAGATTCATCTTTTCTTTGTGCATTTCTTCTCGTCGCTGTGTTTTAGCAAGTCGTCGCTCTTCCCTCTTGCTGTCTCTTTCAGCCTTTCGCTCTGCTCGCCGTTCATCTAACTCCTTCATTTTTTCAAAGAAGGTTTGCAGGTGGAGCTCGCGTGCTGAATTCGGGCGTTTTCTTTTTGAATCAGGAGTGTCGTCCTGCCCAACGGAGCTGGATGGAGAGTGTGACGTTGACGAGCTTGAACCAGCAAGTGGAACAGACTCGGTGGATGACTGTGGACATGTCTTTTTTGATACCACTCCACTTGCGTCGCGTACCACTTCTGGTTCCAAGCTGTCGTCCAGCCACTTGATTTTTTCAAGCTCGGCCTCGTAGGGGACTTCTTGTGGGGAACAGCCAGACGTATTATTTTTCCCAGCTGCCACATTTTTTCTTTTCAGTACGGTTTTGTACCGAGAGCAGCACTGCTCACCAGTTCTCATTACACCCAGTTTATTATTAATGTCTGTTGCAATTTTTTCAAACATGGCCTTTTTGTTGCGAAATTTTTTCAGAGGGCCAACTTGAGGGAAATATGAGGCGTAGAGGTCCAGCAGCAGCTTCGTCTCGCCACTCGTCCACTCACACCCTGCAGCTGAAATATGCATTATACACACATAAAATACATATAAACTGGCATTAATAGACTTTTTTGATACAGGGCACGAAGCTATATGCTCTCTGAGCCATAGAACACTTACTGTAAAGCATTAGTACTGTCACACTGTTTTGGCACAGCAAATATTGGGTGCTGTGGGGATCGCTTTGCATATCAGAACAGACAATCATGCAAATTCATAATATTACTATACATAACTTATTCACAGCATAATTTTCTTAGAGAGTAAATTTGAAAACACTGCATAATAAATATGGGGCCTCTTCGTGCAGCTGACTATTCGTTGAATTCAATTTTATTATTTAAGCACCCAATATTGAGAAGCGTGAGCAAGAAGCCATTAAATGGTTTTGCGTAATTCGTGGTTTTTTTGAGAGGGTTTGCAATCTGCTGGACCTATCTTCATCCTAATGCCACTAGCATGTTTGTGTATGCATGCTTACCACGTGCAGGAGTCCCTGGCTGACAAGCCCGACTTGGTGACGCACCAGTAGACGCTGCAGAATCTGTGTTTGATAATTGAAAAGCATTGTAGTATGTTAATATGTGTTAATTTTAAGCAGGTACACAATTTTCTTCAAGTAGTCCTTACACGTTGCTCGTCAAGGCATTGTCCTCTACATATATAGACGACTGTATACAAAACTAGTTCTACAGAGACACATGTAGACCAATTTACCATTTCCTAAAAATGCGCCCTGTGTATGTGACAAAGCGTCGGTGGCGTCACACTGTGTAGCACCTTCAAATAGAGAAAAAGAAAAGACATTTGCGGGTTAACACCAAAAGAGTAGAGGTCAAGAATCACCAAGAAAACGTTACTTCTCTAGTAAATTTTTCATGCATGTATTCATGCGCGAATACAGAGATCGCCATGCATTTTTATTAAAGGTAATACAGCAGCTTGGTGAGCGCTGCGAAAATTCCGGCGCTTGTGATATTCTAAATAGTAGGACTGTAAGGTGTTGGGTAAGCAACTGCTCTGATTAAAAAAAAAAGCCTGCTCACAACATGCCGTATTTTTGCGAGCGCCGATTGCGGCCGTTACCACGTGTACCCGCATGCTTTACAATTATCTGACCAGTCTTCATGCGGAGCTATCAAAGTTAGCATTCCGTGCAGAGTTTATTATCAGCGTCAAGTACGTCGCACTTACCGTTCAGATCGTTGCCGCTGTTTCTGAAAACGCCCAGCAACAGCCGACGCACAGCCGGTGTCAATTCCGCGTGCTCGTCCATACTTGCTACACAACTGCTGTTCGCGACTGCGTTAAAGTGTTCTACAAAGCTTTAACTGCGTGGTCGAAATGCGCGCCCTGCAGTGGCGGCCAAAGTTGCCAAGGAAACGAAGAGAGCGGAAAAAGAAACTGTTTCCGGAACCGGTTTGCGTGACGTATGCATAATCAACTTCCGGGGCACCTCTCACGGAGCATTCTCGTGTTTCACTGGCAGAGGTGGCTTCGTGCGATCCGAGTGCTCGCTCCGGGATTTCGGCGGTCGCTCTGAATCTCCCAGTGAAAAACACCATCAGTCGTTCTTGAGAGCGTATGAATTCGGTCAGTACTGCTTTCCGCTATAGGACAGTGAGCTTGTTTTTTTATACATCTCAGCGACCACATTCTCGGTGTAAGAGAAAAGTTGTCGCATACCTAAAAAACTGTAGCTTTTCGTCCACCGAATGCCCCGGTTTCAAATTTGGCAGCCGGTGGGGACACGTCTTGCCAGCATTACATCACCTATTGGCGGCGTTGCCCTCCACAGTGGTGCAGGCCGTGTTTCAGTCTAGGACAGCACCGCAGAAAGTCCGCACTGACAGCTGAGGAGGCAGCATCACGGACCCAATACTCCGAGTCGGTGGAACGCGTCTGGGTGACGCGAGGACGCGACTTTACGTCGATACGCGAAACTCAATAAACACCCTCTATCTCGCTCACGCGGAAAGAAATTTGTTTTTCGGATGGGGTGATAGATAATAACGGATAAGTAATGTACGGGACTGGCACGTGTGCTTTTTTGTTGGTCTGCCTTTTATTATTATTTTTTTCTTTTCAACCGCCTTTATAAACTCTGACCTTTGCAATAAACGTTTAGTTGAAGTTAAGCGTTTTGTGTTGTGTGTTCTGTGTAATAGTGGCTGCGCTTCCTACCAAGATGGATACGTGAAAGCTAAGAAAAACAAAGACAACGTTTATTTACCCTATGTTGTATTTGAATCTTGTATATGTACCTTAGGTTTTTACATCCAAAAGCACGATGTGATTATGAGAGAGGCCGCAGTGGAGGGTTCCGGAAATTTCCACCGTCTGGTGATCTTTAACGTGCGCTCACATCGCACAGTACATGAGCGTCTGCCATTTGTTGCGACCGGGGTTTCCAGACACCGGAGGTCCGGGATGAAGTTGTCGAGGCAGGAGGAAGAGAGACTTGAAGAGGGTTTATTTACAATATATACATTGCGAACTCCCTACACGGTGAGCCCTCAAACGTGGCAGGCCTCTACATGACTCCTAACATAGCGCTCCATGGTGCTTGGTTCTACATGGTTCTGCTCGGTTCTGCTCTGTTCTGCCTGGTTCTCTTCTCGAAAAAAAGCACACCGAATGAGCCGTGGGGGCTCATTATAAAGGGTCTGTCCTCCCCAGATCCCTAGATCGGGGACCGCGTACAGAGGGCACCGTCCAACCACGGATCACACATTACCCGCGAGGGTGACGAGCACGCACGGTCCACGTGAACGTTCAAAATTGAAGCGTGGTCACTGCACGGCCATGTGGCACGAACGTGGCTCCTCCTCGTCAAGGGGTGTCGCTGGGCGAGGGGTCTGAAGTTGATGACTGCATCCATCGAAAGGGCCGCCGTAAACAAGCTTCAAATGGTCGCCGAAAGACTCGTTCAATTAGCGGGACGATTTCCGGCCGCCGCCGCCGCCGTCATCTTCCAAAAAAGAAGCTGCACTTGTGGTCTCCCGAACTGCTCACGGTGTCGTGGCGGCAAGACGCCGCACCCTCCGGCCAGGGGGGAACAATACATGGCGGACACAGGCCGCCAACCCGTTTGGCGACTAAAAAGGAACATCAAAAGGAACGCCGATCCATTGTCAGACCTGGCGCCGGTCCTAACAGTAGGCAGCCGGTCGTTCGGTTTGGTTTGAAGATTAAAGGAGCGCCGCTCCCTCTTCAGCTCCGGCGCCGGTCACAACAGCTCGTCCGCCGGCGGGAGAAGCGACCTGAGGGTGACCAGCTGCACAGGTTGCTCGAAGTGTCGCTGTGTAGTGCTGTCTTCCAGGCCACTGCTGATGACGCTCAGCCAAGGACTCTTTCCCTCTCGTTCCTTGTGGCTCCCCTCTGGGAAAAGCATTCATACACACCACCACAGGCACGGGAGAGCACCCTGCCCGCACTGAGACACGTCGAGTCCGACAAATTATCCAAAAGCAACCTTACTTAAGCAGTATTACCAAACACAAAGCAGCAATCGGGACGTTTCTCTGAGGTTTCACCAAAACTCCTAATCCCGATCCGATAATAATCTTCCCATCAAACTGCTTTCAAGAAAACTAATTGTCAAGTGATGCGCTCACCGTGGCATACCCGAGTGCCTGCGTGAGTAATCCGCCGTAACCCACCAGGTATCATACTCATAAAATGAAGCATTTTACTTCACGCTATCTTTTAGTTCCCGAAATTTAGTGCCGCCAAAGCCAGTCGTCAATTCCTCTTGAGAAGACGAAAGCATAACTGCCGTGCTGCACCTGCATTAGGAACCTCTTTATTATACATCCGCAAACGCACATCACAGTGCGCCTGCCTGGAGGAGATACCACCTAACCGTTCCCTTGCTGTTGCCACTTTCACAAAGCATACATATAAACTCACGAGCTAGCTTTTCTTACACACCGGACACATGCGAACAAAACATTAAATGAACAACAAAAAAAGTTTCGCATGAATCCTGAAAAATCTCGCAAGCAATAACTTTGCGTCTCTACGCTCAGTCATAATTAGTTCATAACGTTGCTCCTGCTCATTTACACGTATCTACCATGACGCAGGCTCCTATGCGTGTCGTTTATGCAATCGCACAACGCTTACCTTAGCTAAACGTACAACGCCCAAGAAATGAACAAAACCAAAAAATGTGTTACCTAAACACTATTTGGTAGACGAGATTCTTAAAAAACACATTAAAATCCAAAACAACTTAAACAGTCAAAAGCAAATTTCAAAACAAAATAAATCCACTAATGACCATCGTCAAAAGCTCACGGATGTCTACTCCTTTTTGGGACTAACGCGCGGTGTCGCGTCCTGTGGGTCTTTCTAGGCGAACGGGAAATGGAACAATGGCAAAACCCATTCGCTTCGCCTCCGACCCCCGCAAAGCTCTGCGCTGACAACCTGCGTTCTTACTCTCGCTGAGTACCTCGCACTCCCGCAGTCCATCAAACATGCCGTCGATAGAGCGACGAAAGGGTCTGCCTTTCTACCCAACGTGCTTTTTTTTTTTTTCGTTTTGTCCGGCGGCTCGGACGCATACAAACCAACTCCGGTGCCGATGACAAACGCCTAATTCTGTACGCTCTAATGCGTGTCACTATCCTTCCAATAGATCTATACAACGCATATAGGCTACCAAAATGATAGAGCGCTAACGAAAACAAAGTACAAACGAGTTATTTACAAAATCACAAAAACAAACAAAATGTTCCTTTCAACAGTCCCGAGTCGACGTTTTCCGAGAGGCTAACCGCTGTTCGCAACAACTCTGAGTCGAACTCGCGGTGGTCGCGCCCGGAACGATTTTCTCGAGAAGCGGGGTCTACAACACGCGTCAATCGCCCTGCTACCGAACCCCGCGACGTTCCTCGAAGCCGACTTGCTGTCGCTTCCTGCCCCTCGAAAACCACCGACTCTTTTGCCCCGCACCCCGTCCAATGCACCGCGAGAACAACGGAAGGGTCTCTTGCCCCTCGACCACTTACGCACACGATGCGCTTCTCTTTTCTTTGTTCTCTGGCCGCTTGGACGCTTGCGATACGGCAACTTTCTTGAAATTTCGCTCCGCCATTCGAATACATTCCTCAAACGCGTCGCGATTTTTGCCTGCCTGTTTTTACGGCGCTTTCTCCGTTTTGCACGTCTCTTGGTGCCGTCTACGGAGCCTTTCGCCCATCTCTGATGCTCACCAGCACCCACATGCTCATCTGATTTTTCGCGCGGACTGTCTGGATAATTGCCTAGCAATCTATCCTTCAAACACTGCCGCGTACGATGCGCTTTTCTTTTCCGGCGGTTCGGACGCATACGATACAGACCCGTCAGAGATGACAACGGCACTTTTCTCGCGATTTTACCACGCCGTTTGAAACCCTTACTCAAACGCGTTGTGCTCATCTCGAGCTTTGCCTTTTTGTTGCCCTTCGGACGCTTTCTCCCCTGTGCACGCTTCTTTGTGCGGACCTGGGAGCCTTTCGTCCTACTCTGACGTTCTTCATCACCGATATGCTCCTCCGCCATCTCGCGCGCCCAGTCCTGATGATTGCCTATCAGTTCATCGTTAGACCGCGGCCGCGTAGATTGCGCACTTCTGTTCCTTACTCTCCGGCCGCTCAGACGCATGCGATTTAAGCCAGTCAGAGAAGACAACGGGCCTTTTCTCGCAAATCCGCCACGCCGTTTGAAGGTCCTCGTCAAACGCGCCGCGCTGATCGCGAGCCTTGCCGCGCTTCTGTTTTTCGGACGCTTTCTCCGTTTGGCACATTCCTTGGTGCCAAACCTGGAGCCTTTCGTCCGCCTCTGACGCTCATCAACATGGTCTACAGGGCTGCAAGGTTCGATGGAACACTCTGTTAATCTTAACTTCGTTTCCACCACCACGGAACCCTCACACCCTGCTGTGACCGCGAGCTCTTTTCCCTCAGAATGGGTTAAAACCTGTTCCATTCCCTTACAGGCACTAGCCTTCTCTTTGGCCTCAAACGGCACCGCCGCTATATCTACAGATATCAGACCCGCAGCACTCTCTTCGGCCCTAAACGGCACCGCTGCTGAAACGCACCGTTCGTGCGGTACATCTGCAAATTTCTGACCTGTAGCCCTCTCTTCGGCCTTAATCGGCACCGCCGCTACGTCGCACCGTTCGTGCACTTCATCTACAGATGTCTGACCTGTAGCCTTCGCTTCGGTCTTAAATGGCACCGCCGCTACATCGCACCGTTCGTGCGCTACATCTATGGATTGACCACTCTGCTGCAATGCCACCAATTCACAATTAAGCCTTTCTATCTCTTCATCTAATTCCTGCATCCTTTTTATATGTTCTTCATGCCTGCGCTCAGCTTCCAATTCCTCCTGGCGCCATCTTTCCTTTCTTTGCGCCCTTTGTACTTCCTCCTCCTGGTCCAATAAGTACATATTCCCGAAGTGCTCGATTTCCTCATTGTCACTATTGCTTTCGAGAATCACTTCGCGGAGTTTAGAAGCAGGCATATCATCATTAAAATCTAGCTCCAGATCCCAACACAGGTTCAGCAGGTCCTCTCTCGTCAATCTCGTAAGATCCATGGCGACTACTTTGCTTTGGCTCAGCTGTGACAAAACACAAACCCACCAGCGTTTCAATTCTGGGTCTAGAGAAATTGAAGCCTGGCAAATCTCACAGCGGAGACCACAAGCTTAAGCACCCAAGTAGCACTACGTGGCCAACATCCCTCTCTACTTTTTCTTGTTAATTTTTCACTCCTGCTTTTTACAACATCCTAAAATTTAACCCGCAACGTACCCTTAGAAATTTTGAAACATTACCACTTGTTCCTATTGAATCATCTAAGCTTTCCTGCTTTAGCGTACTTGCTCAGGTAATCATCCAGTGCTGCCTTGTGCTGAGATAACAACCACAGTGGCCAGGCAGTTGTTGGTTATATCTATCTTTTAACGAATCTAGGCTAAAAGACTCGATATATCTCAAGCACAAAGCCAGGCACTCACCCCATTACGTGCGGTGGTGGTACGCTGCTTCGATCCCGCCGAGTTCCAGGGCTTTCGGCTGGCCTCCGGTACATGTCGCTCTCCGTCGCAGACTCGTATCCCACCGCTGCCAACCAGTTGTTGCGACCGGGGTTTCCAGACACCGGAGGTCCGGGATGAAGTTGTCGAGGCAGGAGGAAGAGAGACTTGAAGAGGGTTTATTTACAATATATACATTGCGAACTCCCTACACGGTGAGCCCTCAAACGTGGCAGGCCTCTACATGACTCCTAACATAGCGCTCCATGGTGCTTGGTTCTACATGGTTCTGCTCGGTTCTGCTCTGTTCTGCCTGGTTCTCTTCTCGAAAAAAAGCACACCGAATGAGCCGTGGGGGCTCATTATAAAGGGTCTGTCCTCCCCAGATCCCTAGATCGGGGACCGCGTACAGAGGGCACCGTCCAACCACGGATCACACATTACCCGCGAGGGTGACGAGCACGCACGGTCCACGTGAACGTTCAAAATTGAAGCGTGGTCACTGCACGGCCATGTGGCACGAACGTGGCTCCTCCTCGTCAAGGGGTGTCGCTGGGCGAGGGGTCTGAAGTTGATGACTGCATCCATCGAAAGGGCCGCCGTAAACAAGCTTCAAATGGTCGCCGAAAGACTCGTTCAATTAGCGGGACGATTTCCGGCCGCCGCCGCCGCCGTCATCTTCCAAAAAAGAAGCTGCACTTGTGGTCTCCCGAACTGCTCACGGTGTCGTGGCGGCAAGACGCCGCACCCTCCGGCCAGGGGGGAACAATACATGGCGGACACAGGCCGCCAACCCGTTTGGCGACTAAAAAGGAACATCAAAAGGAACGCCGATCCATTGTCAGACCTGGCGCCGGTCCTAACAGTAGGCAGCCGGTCGTTCGGTTTGGTTTGAAGATTAAAGGAGCGCCGCTCCCTCTTCAGCTCCGGCGCCGGTCACAACACATTTTGCGTCCATCGAAGTGAGACCGCCGTGGCCGAGATCGAATCCGTGACCCTCGCGTCAGCAGCCGAGCACAATGACAACCAGCACAACGAGGCGCACTTGAATATCTGAAGAACTGAAATGCAGGTTATATCAGCGAAAAGACAAGGCAGGCACCGTCCCGGCAGCAAATATTCACCGGCTGCAGGAAATGCGCGTACTGGATAATAAAACCCAAGGCCGCTTGAAACGCACAGCGTGTTCATAAAGTAATGTGCGCAGCTGCACACTTTGTAGATGATGACGATCAATTATGACTCAGTGCTTTGTTATGAATGGGCCTTCGTTGTGCAAATCATATGGAATAACGCGTAGTGCTTTTGTACGCTTCTTCCGCAAAACGTACCTGTGTTAACGGGAATCCTCGCACTGCAAGACTGCTTCATAGGTTTTCTTGTTGCCAGAGCACCTTCGCGACACCTGTCTGTCACGTAGAAGACCTCAGCTCAAATCCCATGTACTCGAACGAATGATGTTTTCATATTTGTATTTTTCTCGATTTATTGTTCGAGGACAACGCCGACTTTTCACCCCGCCGTGGTGGATTAGTGGCTAAGGTACTCGGCTGCTGACCCGCAGGACACGGGACCGATTCCCGGCTGCAGCGGCTGCATTTATGATGGAGGCGGAAATGTTGTAGTACCGTACGTGTGCTCAGATTTGAGTGCACATTAAAGAATCCCAAGTGGTCAAAATTTCCGGAGCCCTCCACTACGGCGTATCTCATAATCATGTCGTGGTTTTGCGTCGTTAAACCCCACAAATCAATCAAATAAACCAACGCCGACTTTTCGCCAACAACCAAGGACGCCGACATCCACATTTATGAAGTAATAAGCTAGGTAACGTCATCGTGTTTAAAGAGAAAAAAAGACGCTGAATACACCGACTGTTATAGTGTCACGTGATTCGTACAGTGCATGGATTTGTGAACAGTGACTGTCTGAGGTAGAGCCGCCTTATTGACTGTGAGAATACAGAAAGTTGATAAAGGCTGTATAGCGAAGAGGAAGAAACGCTATATTTTGTATCGGTAACCCTCTCTGATGACAACTAGTGCGGCTTTCTCTACCGCTCATTGGATGCCGCTCTCTCTGCAGGGTCCACTGATGTTAGCTTCATGCTGATGAAACTACCGGCCGACTTCTACAACAGCGCGTAATAATAAACTCCTTTACACAGCGCACTTGTTTCACTCTGGTTTGAGCGCATCGAGTCGAATGTGAAATTTTACGCTATGATGCGCAGACTCTGTCGCACTCACAGGAGCTGGTTGAGCTTAAGCTTGTATACGCTGTCGTATACCTTTTCAGAAGGCGGATATCATTGTGAGTGTACTTGGCGGGAAAAATTAGACGAGGCCGGGAAGATCTTGAGCCGACGGCCGGGAATAGCATCTGCGAGACCTTGCCTGTGACGACCTTGACCGCTGTGGCGGCACTGCCAAACGGGTGGCGCGACCATGTCTCCTAAAATAAGCCTGCACACAGACACACACACACACATCATGCAAGCCAGCCGAAGCATTCTACTTGCTGTCGCGCCCACTGGGCGTCAGAAATGCTGGCCCCAGACACGTATAATGTAGGCGGGAAGACATCGCCAGCGTGACGCTTCGACCCCCCACGGTGGCAGTGGTGTTGCCTGCACACTGACTCGAAGCTAGTTTGTAGACAAGTGGGAGTTGCGGTCCTCCATTTGCGAGGTTGTCGTAAATAACCGCATAGCAAGCGTACAATATAGGCTGTGTTCGTATACCCGACACGCAAGATGGCTAAATACCGTGTCGAAGTCGGCGAGTATCGAAGAGAACAACGATGCTGGGTAACTGTGCTGCACAAACGAGATAGTGGTCAAGCATGAACGGTGAAGACGCTGTGGAAATAGACGGCCACTTGCAGCCTTGAATGGAATCGGCTTCGGAAACGTACGCATAGCAGTACATCCCGGCAAGGTTCTCTTATGGCTTTGTCACGCATGTCTTGGAAATGTGTCGTGAGCAAAGTGATGTCGCTGCATATGCGTTAGTTGAAGTAACGCAATGATACCGTGGCGATTTTCATTTCACCTTCGTTGGAAGGCGACGCACCAGTGCTTTAAAGATGAAGTTATAATTATGCGATCAGCGGGCACAGAAAAAAAAAAGACGTAAGAAATTGGCGGACTGCTATGTAGCGGTGGCATAGAAGAAGGAAGAGGTGTGCAAGAGGACATTAGTGGCGGAGCGACCCTGGGACAGCGTAACGAAAAAAAAAAAAAAGAAATGAGTCAGCTGAAGGCGTTTCAGGTTACGGCGGTGCGTGCTTTGTTGGGTAAGAGTCGGGGGCGGCGCGTATGTATAGAGCCGTCGTTATATGCGCGGGCTGTTGCAGACGACCGTGTAGCATGCAGACGAGGGCTTTGTAGCAGACGACCGCGCGCGCGTAGCAGACGAGGGAAATGCCTCATCAGGAAGACATGAAAGGAACTCCCTTTGCTCTGCAAGTATAACGCGACTGCTTTGGAGGCCGTGAGAAGCGCTTGCATTTGAGGTCGGCAAGAGAGCGACACGCCTAGGCCTGGTCAGAAAGCGACGTGCGCCGCCGCTGTGGCCCACAAGGACGTCCACGCTCCGTGCGTCAGAAAAATAGACGCGTGCCGGACCTCTCGCTCGGGCCGGTGATCGTCTGGCTATCTCCCGTGATCGTCTGGCTTTCTCCCGTGATCGTCTGGCGCTCGCGATGTCGTCTGCTATCTCCTCGTGCCGAAAGGATGCGTCGGGTTGGTTGTGTCGGGTTGCGGCTATGAACGGGGTTCGCTTCTTTTTCTAAGAAGCCTGGATTAATTGCCCTTGTCACGTGACGGCGATAAGAGTGGCGGTCGTGTCTAGATCTGCTTTGCGGAAGCTTCCTTAACTACGGGGCAATAAAATGTTTATGACGCGAGAACATATGGCGACGCGTCTTCATAATAGAGACGGTGAGATGTTGTGAAGCTGCTTCTAAATTGACGACGGTGCGGGTTTCAGGTTGCGGTGAAGATTACGCGCATCACGCGCGCGTTGACTTTGTGCGCGGCAACGTCTTTATACGCCAGGGTCGCTTTCCCTTGTTGTTGTTGTTGTTGTTGCCCCTTCGCACTGGCACTTACCCACTATGGGGGATTGGCCATGAAATCTAGAAGTAGCCTATATGAGATCTACTAAAAGGTTTATCCTAAATGAAAAACTAATGATATAATAGAAAAGAATAATTAACTAGAAAAAGAATATTAAACTAAACAAATAATTGAAGATTGAATCAAGAAGAGTAAAGGTGAGGTAATACTACAGTGTAAGACAGAAATTTTGAGTAGACCAGACAATCGAGCTTATCTCACCCGGTCACAATCAAATGAATATGCAAATTTCATTCAAAATTAGACAAGTGTCGTCAGAAATATATTTAAGCAGGCATTATTATGACATGCGCTTTGATTCTCGAATGAAATTGCATACAGCATCGAATACGCTCCTGTGGCAATGTCCCAAGCTAAAGGCACCGAAACTTAGAACATTATCTGCAGTTAAATTTAATCCTACTGCGTGAAACGGAACAATTAAAAGTCTTTTCCTAATTAATGAATAGTTTTTACATGTTATAAAGTAATGCTCTATTGTTTCCGTTTCTTCACAAAATGGACACAGGGGGGATATCGCCAGACCAGCTCTGTGCAAGTAAAAGTTTAATGGAGGGACACGACATCGAAATTTGGTTAAAATAACTTCTAACTTTTTAGATTGACTCCACTGAGGTTTCCAGGGATATGTAAGGTGCTGATAGTCCGTATATTTAGTAATATTTTCCATCATATCCGTATAAATAGCCAATTTTCTATATCTGATCGACACTATGTGTTCCGATTCTGGTAGTACCGAGATCACAGGGCCATCAAGTGTGGCTCGAGATAGTGAATCGGCCATTTCATTCAAACGTATGCCACAGTGTCCCGGGACCCAGACTAACTTCAGGAACTTCACATGAGGTGGAACTAATGTTTGTAATGTCGCTAGAGCTCTTGATTGTTCTGAAGCTGTGAGAGTAGTACACAGCGAAAGAGAATCAGTAATTATCATTGCACTCTCTTCGTTTGAAGGAAGTTTTCGTAGCGCTAAAATAATAGCCAAGAGCTCAGCTTCGAAAACCGGAGTGAAGTCTGGTAGTCTTACCGAGAATGACCAACCGAGGTAATCTGAGACGATTCCTACTGCTGCCTTTTCTTTATTCACAGAAGCGTCTGTGGCTATTATGTTCTTTATTTCCGCATGAGCTATGTAATCTTCTAACCTGTCATTTAAGTAACTCGAAGATTGAAACTTAGATAGTGGGGGAAAAATTTCATCACATTCTATCGTAATATTGTGATTTAATGCTTTGGTTCCAATTACCGATCTGATATCCACCTTTATGCTTTCCAGTTTCTTTTGTACAAAAATAATCTGGGGAGTACGAAAGCGTGGCCAGTGAGCGAGGAAGAAGGCGTCGGGTTCACTAATAAAGGCATATGCAGACCGTCTCGCTGATAAGCCGTAAAATTTCAAGTATGTTTGTACAGTTAGGATACGGAATCGGCAAAGAATAGTTGGTATGCGAGCTTCCTGATATAGTACATTAATAGCGACATACCTGGGGAGTCGCAAACACAAACGTAACGCTTCTCGCTCTAATAGAACTAACGGTTTAATTTTGTACGTAGGGCCACCCGAAAATAATATACACCCAAATTCTAGTATTGGGCGCATGTACATTTTATATATCATTAATAAGGTGTGTCTACGTAACCCATATTTTCTGTTGCTCAACCTTCGCAATAAGCCTGATGCTCGTTGTGCCTTTGCCACGATATAGTCTATGTGAGGGCTCCAGTTAAGTTTCTCGTTATAAATAATGCCCAAATATTTGATAGACTCTACTTGTGGAATCGGTTCCTGATTATAAAGTACTGAAATTTGAATAGAATCTGCTATAGGGAACACCAGGAGCGCACTTTTACTGATGTTTAGAGACAATGAAATTGAATGCAGCCAAATTTCAAGAGAATACATGTACTTTTGCAATTTTTGATGCAAAGAATAAATGTCACTGTCTGCAACGAAAAATGCAATGTCGTCTGCATAAATGTAGACAGTGATATCTCGTTCAATGGGAATAGAGCTCATCAACACATTGAATAACAGCGGAGATAGGACCGCCCCTTGAGGTACTCCACGTTGCTGTTTGAATTTAGATGAGTGACATCCATCCTTTGCACAATAAAATTCTCTCGATTTTAGAAACTCTGCTACCCAATCAACAATATATCGCGGAAAGTCACATTCGTGTAACGAGTTCAATAAAATTGAGTGCTCAACGCTGTCATAAGCTTTAGCTATGTCTAGTGTTACTAGTACCGCGTATTGTCGTCTTTTTCGGGCAAGCTGTATTCGGCTCTCTAAGTCGGCATGAGCACACCAAATTGAGCATTCGCTACGAAAACCTATTTGAAATGGTTTCAATATTAGCTTGTCAGCCATCCAAACTTTTATTCTATTATTGAGAACTCTCTCTATAATTTTGATCAGGTGAGATGTTAGAGAGATTGGTCTGATGTTGTCAATGTTAAAACCTGACCCTTGTTTTTTTAATATGGGAATCACTCTAGCTATTTTCCAGTCATGTGGTATCCAGGCATTGCTTAAGGAATAGTTTATAAGGTTGAGGACGTCGCCGGGTGATATCTGGAATAAAATTTTAATCATAGGAACTGTTATACCGTCAGGACCAGGAGCCGAAGAGGGTAAGTTTCTAATTACGCTTGACATTTCGGACAATGTCACTTTTTCGTAGTCAGTCTTTATAGAGGACTTTTGCCAGTTGATTGTCAAAGTCGACGAAAATCTGTTAGCTAGACCTCTTCCGATTGTCTCCAACGAATTAGTCATTTCTTCCGTCGATAACCTGTCATAATCAGAGTTAGCTAGAGACGGCAGAATTTTGCGCGATCTCATATATCGGAATAACGCTTTCTTATTTCTAGGTTTGGAAAGAAAGTCGAAATGTTTTTTGTCATAGTCTTCTTTAGCTTTAGCCACGGTGCGCTTAAATGTAGCAGCAATAAATTTGTAATCTGCCCAATTTTTGGGGGACTGATTATGAATTAGCTGCTTCCAAGCTGCTTGTCGTCGTCTATGATCACGAGAGCACTCAGAATTCCACCACTGGCTACAAGGCTTTCTCGTATCAGACTCAATAGAAAATTCTGCTTTTTTGAACGTTCTTTTAATTACCGCACTTAATTTCATGGCTTTATTTTCATCGTTGTCTTCAGTGGGAGTAGTCAAAGCAACTTCTAGGTCATTTTTAAATTTGGAATAATTGATAAAGGTTCGAGCTTGGGAGCAAGATGGAATAATGGGGCAAGAAATTTCAAACAGTACTGGTAAATGGTCACTGTTGGTGGCGCAGTCTAGAGTAGTCCAAGATACGCTAGAAATACCCGAGCTTATAAAACTCAAATCTAAGGCAGAGCGGGATCGGTCTCGGATAAATGTGGGAGTTCTAGCGTTGAGGCATGATAAATTATGGTCTATAGACCAGTCCCACAAGCGTTGTCCACATTGATCAGTCCTAAAACCCCAACTAGTGTGGTGAGAATTAAAATCTCCAACCATAATTTTTTCTGTGCACCACGAATTAACAGCCATGTCTAAACATCGCGTGTCTTGTACACCCAGAGGAAAGTAAAGATTTACTAGAGAGAAGGGAGAGCATCCAGGCAAGGTGATGTCTAAGGCGAAAATTTCACATTCGGGGGATATACGTTTGTACGAAGTTTTGATCTTTGAACTAATTTTATTATTGACAAAGAACGCTAAACCTCCACCTTTGGATGGGCGATCCAGGCGAAAAGACCGGAAATTAGGTAGGTAAAACAAATTATGTGCTGACAGCCACGTTTCTTGCAGTGCAATAATGTCTGGATTGAATTTACAAGATAAATACAATAAATCTGTACTAGCTGAATGAATAGATCGGCAGTTCCAATGAAGAATTTTGATAGAACCTATCATTTTGACAGAATTGTTTCGGCAACTACCTTATCTAAAATGCTGTCTTTAAGAAAATCGCTCTTCGATAGGTTCTCCTTCTGGTATTTTTTGTTTTTTGAATGTTTTGAAGAGCCAGTGTTTTTGGAGACAGGTGATCGAGTGCGCTTTAGGGATTTGATGTCCATGTCCATATCTTCAGAATCCTGACCATCCTCTAGTATGTCTTCACTTATCCTCTGGTTGTCTGTACAAGAGGGCCCTGCAGCCTGTATTTCTGAAGGAGATGACTCTGCGTCTGCTTCACTTGGTGGGAGAGTTACGTTGTCTTGGGAAGTATCCTTCATATCTCTTTGTGGCCCATATATTTGCGTCAACTGAGTGGCTACAATATGAGATAAGGAGTCACAAAGGGTGGTGGCCAGGCGATCTATAGCTTTCTCCATCGCTTTTTCAATCATGTCTGCAATGGACACTGAAAGAGAAGCTTCTAAAGTTGCATTATGTCGGGCTGCAACACCAGCATATCCCTGGGTTCTTGCCTGAATTTCAGCGATGGCGTCTTTTCGTGAACAGCGTCTGCGATCAACAATTTCCAGAATTTGAGTCTCCCGCGCTTTGGCTGAGCAATTAGCGTTATCTGCGCAGTGCTGCTCATGACAGAGACAACACTTTTCTTCAGTACAATTGCATTCATTTGCAGTATGTGCCTCACCACATTTTCGGCATCTGGGAGCTGACCTACATCCTTTTAAAGTGTGTCCATAGCGCCAACATTTCTGACACTGGAGGGGACGAGGTGACAGCTGTTCGACTCTGAATATTAAAGGCCACGCCTTGATTTCAGTGGGGCGAATCGACCCGGCAAATGTGACAATTACAGACTCAGTAGGGATCTTTGTCTGTTCTACAACTCGTGAGCATCTATAAACTGCAATTGCACCTGCCTCAGAGAACATCTCTAGGACCTCAGCTGGAGTCATGTTAATGTCTACGCCTCGGACAATACCTCTGACGCATGCTAGGTGAGGAGGAATGAAGGCGCTCACCGGATTGGTAGCAAACATCGAGCATTTAAGTAAGTCTTTGACACAGAGCTGGTCAGGAGAAAAGCAGACAATGCCTCCCTTGCCAAACTGCCGGACCTCTGTGATGGTGTGATAGTGAGTTGTCGCTGCTTTGAGTTCCGACTGGATCAACTTAGGGTTTTTCATCTTAATGACTCCGTCGTTGCTTGGGACTAGGGCCACAGGAACGGAAGCGACGCCATTGCGCAGGAACCGGTCCACTGGTAGCTCCTGCGGTGAAAGAGAAGCAGACCAGAGATAAGTCCCTGGTCCAGGCGAAGAAAGCGGCATCTATCTGGATTGACTAGCCAGAAGGGTACTAGCTAATCAATGCTAAGGCTTTAGATACGCCTATCCAAGAAGAAATTCAGTAGTGGCTACTCAGATTTCAGCCAAACCCCCAGAGTAAGCAAGCGAGCAAGTGGCCGATCAAGAAGCGCGCTGAAGCGACTTTCCCTAGGTGTTGCACTTCATCGTTCTTCTGTAGCATTGCACTTCATCTTTCGCTAGGAAAAGATTTTGGCGCTTATACTAAACTAGCTTCGTAAACATGTGCAGTAAAATGTAACAATACTAACAAAAAAAGCATATGTTACCAAATGATAAAGTTAACGGATATATTAAATTCGTAATGCATATGTTAAAAGGCGAAATGAACTTTACATACTAATTCATTTTGTAGTGTGAAAGAATATATACTTATACGTCGATTATAGTTTACTATACATCGCGAAATATTCGGCAAATTTGTGAAGGGATCGCTCATTACCTTCCGCTCATTACCTTCCGGTAACTATAGACGTCAGACTGCCCAGACGGTGCTGAAAAAAAAAGAAGAAACAGGCAGTGCTCTTATTGCAGCCCTAGCTTGAACTGCCCAGAGAAAAGAGAGCCGTTCTCAAGCAACTGCGCAAATTAAGGCCCCAGAGTACACAATCAAGCAACGCACGTCAACGAGTTCGAGGCGAACCTTCCGATGTCCGTTCACTATAGCGCCTAAATGTGTTAAACTTGTGTATAGACATATTTCAAAACGATGAAGCTCATGCAGGTCAGCTTAGTTTGCTGCGTATCTTATCATCAGTGGTACAAGGCTTGCTTTATCAGGGACAAATGACCCCGGCGATTCTCAGCTCGTCAGATGCGGTCTGCTGGAAGGGAGGGGGGGGGAGGCCACGTTCTCAGTCAACCATGTGGGTGGGGGGCGCAAAGGCAGCCCCATATATTGACATAATAATGCTTCGCCGCTCCCACTGGAAGGAAACCCTGCGCATCTCTCTCTCTCTCTCTCTCTCTCTGTGTGTGTGTGTGTGTGTGTGTGTGTGTGTGTGCGTGTGCGCGCGTAGCTGCGTTCATATTTGTGTTCGTCTACGTGCATGCGTATATATGCATGTATGTGTATACTATATATTGGTTGCCTCTCACATGTGGGCAAATGGCGGGGCCGTATTAGATGTAGCGCTTGCGCCTTGCACCTTATCTAATCACGCCGTTGTCCTCGTGAACCAAGCGCAGCCAGTGCGGCGCTGTACAGTTGCATAGCACAGTCCTTCGCTCCCAAGGCACAGATAGATTAAGACGCTTGTTGCCGTCGCCACCCGCTCTTCCAGTGTACGACTCTCGTTTGCTTAGTATAGAGATTGATTGATACGTGGGGTTTAACGTCTCAAACGCACCATATGATTGTGATTATGAGAGACGCTGTAGGGGAGGACTCCGAAAATTTCGACCACCTGGGGTTCTTAAACGTGCACCCAAATCTGAGCACACGGGTCTCCAGAATTTTCACCTTCATCTAAAACGCAGCCGGCACAGCCGGGATTCAATACCGCTACCCGTGGGTCACCAGCCGAGTATTTTAGCCACTAGACCACCGCGACGGAGCTCCTTAAAATAGAGTTGCATGCGATGATTGCCATCACTGAGATGTGAATCGTACTGTCTTGTCAACTGATGTCTACATATGTAAAGCGGTTAGCTATTCCGTTAGAGGTCGCAAATACGAGGATCTCAACAAGGTCGCCTTCTAAGGGCCTTGCGATTTCTGTTTGGCTTTTGTTCTGTTTTATGTTTGCGTTTTGAGTTGGCTGTTGTCAGTATGAAGCACGTATACGCTTGTAGCCGTTCGTTGTTGCAATCTGATTGTGGCCGCTTGACTTTCTCGATGACATTGAAAGTAATTGCTTTTTCTTCTTTCTTATCTCGAGTGGACGGAGAAAGCTCGAATGGACGGAGAAAGTAGCATGGGTCTAAAGATATTGTGGCGGAAGTACATGCGTGAGAGAGCGTTCACAAATTAACGGAAAGGAAACACCGGGCGATGTCGCTGAAGAAACAGGTTGACTACCGAAGTACTGCGTACACACAGGCTAGAGGGTATACGTACTCGAAACCTGCCGGTGAATTTCTTTCCTTAAAGAGGGCAGCTTATCAGGGAATAAAGCAATCGCGAAAAGGGTATCCCCCCCTTTTTTTTGTTCAGGTCGTACCGGCTTGTATGCAATCCGTTGTTCCCTACACAATTCTTGCTCCCTCCCCAACCACCCAATATGAGATAGCAACTCCGCTATCTGTTCTCGCATACCTCTCCAGTTTTCCTTCCTTTCGCTTATCTATCTATCTATCTATCTATCTATCTATCTATCTATCTATCTATCTATCTATCTATCTATCTATCTATCTATCTATCTATCTATCTATCTATCTATCTATCTATCAATCTATCTATCAATCTATCTATCTATCTATCTATCTATCTATCTATCTATCTATCTATCTATCTATCTATCTATCTATCCTGCCCGTCTGCCAACACGCACCCATAACCACCCGCAATACACACACACACACACACACACACACACACACACACACACACACACACACACACACACACACACACAAACACACACACACACACACACACTCGCACGTGCGAGCGCCCAGGTACGCCGGGCGAAATGCTTTCAAGAACTTAAAAACCACAGCGACGCGTACCTATACGTACCACGTGCTATGAAGCAATCACCTTATTTACATTTGTCGTTTCCGCGGTTTTTCGTTTTATCTCGCGGAACACGTACAGGCGTAGGTTGGGGCCTCTGTTTCCATTATCTCGATCGTGTCGCTCTATGTTCGCTGTCGTGTTTACCAGTCCTTACTGTAGCCGCGCAGGCGGGCGACGTGTGATATCGTATTCATGACACGATGCCAAGCGAAAGCGCGTACAGTTGGTAGTTTGCGGCGTAAGCGCGTGCTTGTTACTTGGGCGTCGTCGGCAGTCACATAGGCCCTGCGCACGCAAGACGCGTTAGCGCCTTCTCCATTTTAGTTTACTCCTTGAAAAAAATTTTGTTACGCTCGGTCATAGGCGTTGGCAGAGTTCTCCTCAAAGAGAGCAAGGCCGCCTTCCCCCACCGCTTCCTACACAGCACCTGACGTGACCAAAATGAAGGAAGCTTGTCAGGGGCGGGGGTGCAAGAATGAAAATTAGCTATGACTTGCTGCTCGCCATGGCTTACGTTCGGTCTTCATTTTTGTGGTGACGAAAACGGGAAGTAAACCTCTCTTTCCAATGCGACATCATACGTCTTCAGCAGCTTTGATCGTGCGAGAACATACACGACCATAACTGCTCACGTAGTAATATGTGAAAGCGTTAGGATTGACGGAAAGTACTTCCACTGATGGCACACGTACGACTGAGTAACTCTGCAGGGCTTGACTGCCCTTGAGGTGGTCAAGAAAGGAAGGAAGGAAAATAGGGGGAAAAGAATGGCAGGGAGGTTAACCAGCCTGACGTGCTCAGAGAGATAGGAAGGGGAGGGGGGCACAACTGCTTATGCTTTTGTTTGTTTGGTTTGGTCGCCTTGAAGAACTTGGTTCATACCCACAAGGGAGAAGGCCACGTTGTACCCTATAACGCAAATTTTGTACAATGCTCGTTAAAAGAGAGGGCAATCAGATAAGCACAAGATGACTAATAACGTGCATTAAATAAAGAAAGTGAAGTGGGCAAAATGATTAAGTTGGCCAGATTTTTTAATAGAAAAAAAGGAAGGAGGGGGTCACAGAATTGAATTTATCTGGCGGTACCACTATAGGAGCGCTTTTATCTATAATAACTCGAAGGTGAAATACATATGCTTCTTTCTCTTCTCAGTCTACCCAAATTTGTCACAGAGCTCTCACTTTGAAATGGCATGCCCTCGGCGGTTCGTCAAGTACATTCACCGGAAGAGACCCAAAGATGTCGTTTTCCTCCTCATAACCTTCAGAACCTCGACCTTAGTCGATCCCAGGAAATATTCATATGACAGTTATAGTTTACCGCACTTAGCGGGATAGGTGGCTTAGCGTGGTCGAAGTGAGCATGCACAGTAACGTACGTGACCCGTACCGCTCGCGGTAAGCCCGCTATTTTTCAGATTTAACGTTACCGTATAAGCGTGGTGTACGTAGCGTACATGAACATATGTTGGCGCTTTCAGACGCTCGCATTGAAGTGATTTTGGCATAGTTGTTCAAAGATTCACATCTTTCGCAGCAAACGACTGTTTAGAATGGCTTCGCCTGCAACCTTCAATAAGCTTCAATGATTGAGTATTACGGATAAGCTAGCGTAATTTTTGAGATAGCTCCCCGTTTCGAACGACTGTAAGCCTAACTAGAAGATTGATGTAAGCAACTCGGCAGCATAACTATTTTATGCGTGTTTGATATTTATTACCGCTAAAACAGACTTGTAACATAGTTTTGTGCGGTGACACATTCAAACATTCTCGTTTTCTTCTTCTTTTCACTGTTCTTTATTTATCTACCCCCCTATACGTTGCGCAACCATCCCAGCTGGGGTAGACTAACTGTTTTTGCTACCTTTGGGCAGCAGAGTAGCGCATTTGTTTTCCAATGCCGATAGCGGGCATGCACTGGGAAGAAGCTGGTGCACAGGCCGCGCCCCTCCGAAAGCAGTTGCCGTCCACTTGGAATCTACCAAGTTACCGTCGTGCGTTGTGTAGCTCGTTAGCTACAAACTGGGGCTTTTGTTTCTTCTAGGTTCGTGTCCTGAGACTTCGACAGCCAAGTATGTGCGTGTATAAGGCCCCATTTTCGAAAAAAAAAACATGCTGAAATAATCAAACTACAGGCTTAGTGGGCCGCTGTTTGAATCTTGGAGGACCCTTATGTTATGTTTGTCAGTTGTTGCTTGCCTTTCATAGCTGGCGCCACTTGACCATGCAGCAGCGGCAGTGCGTTTATTCGACATAGGCTACGCCTTCGCGCTGTGCGTACCAAACAGTAAAAAAAAAAAATGGTTTCAAATCTTCATGCTACACCGCAAATGTCGTCGAAAGACGATAGTCTTGCGTCTGGAGAGAGTGAACAAAACGTTTATTTGATGTTTTGCGCAAGAAAATCGGTGAATGGTATTCTGCAAACGCTGCGTTAGAGTGCCTCGAGCGTGTAGCGGAGGCGAACGAGCGCATCGAGGGACGTTAGACACAAGTGCCATCTGACAGTTATCTTCAAAAACAAAGGCGTGCAGCCCGCGGAGAAAGATGCGTGCCAGTCTCGGAGGTGATAAGGTGTAGAACGCAAAGCGACGGGCATGTGCAACCACCGTGACGTCGTAGCAAAGCGTTGGAAAGACCTTTTTGAGCATCGCGTTGCACTGTCAGCGCAGCGCGATTAAATGCTACATTCCTTAGAGTTACTCGTGTGTGCCTCTTCTAGTATAAAGGCAGACATACAAAACATCGGCGTGTTGTTATGGTGCCTCAGATATGCGCAATATTTGCTTCTTTAATTGACAATCGCACAACTATGAACGCTAAACCTTGAGAAATATTGGTGGGCGCTGCGGATGGGGTTGGCCATTTGGTGCCGTTTGAGCTATCGTTAGGGCGGACAAACAGACAAATATACAGACAGACAGGCAGGCAGGCCAAAATTTTTCCGTCGAAGGTCCCCAAGAAAGACTATCGTCTTCAAAATGCTTTTGAACTCCCGTGGCGCAGTTCCGAAAAAAAGGTGTTTCTTCTTTGTTCGCTGGTCGTCGGCACGCCAGGCACGTTGACTGGCGATCGGCTACACGCTTCGTCGATCGGCGACACGCTTAATAAGCAAGTCGCCTGAAAAAACAGAGCTCGGCTTCGTCGCGTACCTATGGCGGACCCATGTGCTACTCTGCTTCCGTAGAGAGCATATACACTTACTCTAAGCTGGGGCACGTAAACACTATCCCGCTAAACTAAAAGACTTTGTAAGCAACGAACGTTTGCTGCACGGTAACGTTACTACTTCAGGAAGAGGAGGAGGAGAAAGATGGAAGGGGGAAGGAGCTCCCGCTATCACGCTAACGGTAAACTATAACTGTCTATCGACAAAGTGCTCGCAGACGCAGCCACTACTCCGCATAAGTGCAGACTCTTGCTGAGCGTAACGGGGGCATTGGCACCTCTACCATCTGCGTATGTACCTCTTGCCCCTCATTCGTGCATAGCCAGCTTGGAAGCACCTCATTGTACACTGTCCTGCCTTACATCTTTACCGAAAAGACAGTGCCGTTTTTCTACGTCCAGATTTCGAAGTGGCACAAAAAGGAGACTTACTCGAGAACACACATCAGCTCGGCACATTAGCCCCCTTCAGAATTAGTAACGGCTCGGCGCGGCTGATTCAGTGCGCGCCTATAACACCCCTCCCCTTCCTCCAACCGCCGCATCAGTTACCTTCGGTCCTCCATTTCCCTAATAATAATAATAAAAAAGTTGGCTCTGATCCGTGTCTCCTACAGGGAGAGAGAAACAATTAGGTGCATCATTCCTCAAGGACAATAAGTATATAATAAAAGAACCCATCTCTCTCAGTCGATTGTATTCACCGAGTCCCTTTCCCCGAAAGCTTGCTGCACCCAAAGAGGCTGCTGCATATATCTACGGTTTTGCTCTGCCTGCGGGATCGACCCGACTTTGACCGAGCGAAGACTTCATGCGATGGCATCTTAAAGACGTCGCAAGTTTCGGCCACCTGTGCCGTCATGGTATCATTACATTTCGGGCCACTTTGCGTTGACGCCGATGGGAATCTAAGGTTTTCGCCTTGAAAAGAAAACTTGCGTAATCACGGAAGGACTCATCGACAGTCTACGCGCTATTCTCTTCTTCCAGGCATTTCGGTTTCAACAATATTGATTCAGTTTATGGCGCTCGGCTGTTCACCCGTAGGTCGCGGGTTCGATGCTGGCCGAGGCGGTCACACTTTGATGGAGACCGAATGACAGAGGCCTGTGTACTGCGTCATGTCAGTGCAGGTTAGACACCAGATGAACCCCACTACGCCTCCCACTACGGCGTATATCATAATGATATCATTGTTTTGAGATGTGAATTGACAAAAATAATAATAATAATAATAATAATAATAATAATAATAATAATAATAATAATAATAATAATAATAATAATAATAATAATAATAATAATAATAATAATAATAATAATAATAATAATAATATTATTATTATTATTATTATTATTATTATTATTATTATTATTATTATTATTATTATTATTATTTCAATGCACTACCTGACTGAATTTTTTTTCAGCGAGTTCAAAAAGGCAATTCAAGAAATTACTCGCTAAGCTGTAAAATCACACGGTCTATTTGTATGCCACGTATGCTCTGTGTCCCTCCTTTGTTCCTCTTTTTTATTTACTGCCTGTAAAAAAAGTAATGGTCTCAATCGTTTTTCTGCTCGCTAATAAGAAACAACAGTAGTTTTGTTACCTTGTATCCAGATCCCTGTAACCGGCTCTGCCGGGCCTATAGTCGCACAAGTCCTGGGGACTTAGACAGGCCCGTTTTTTTTTTGTATTTCCTATGGATGTGTACAATAAAGCATTATTATTATTATTATTATTATTATTATTATTATTATTATTATTATTATTATTATCATTATTACATGGGCTCAGTGTTGTTGTGGGGCACGCTTGCGGTCGTATAGGTAGTACAACGGGGCCGATGGGCGGGAGCTCTGTGTTGCAACTCTGGAACACATTAAATTGCTCGACGCCTTTAATCGCCACCATGGCATGCCCGCAGAACAGGAAATGTCAAAAGATTGGACACGGAAGAAACGCCCGAAGCCCCTTAGGCACCACTTGCTTGTGTTTACGGCGCGTAGTCATGCACGCACAAACATGCAAACACGAGCGCGTGCACTCGTGTCACGTACGTGCACACGCACACACACACTCACACCTAAACGACTCTCGCATTCTCTTCCGCATGCATTCGTAAGTGCTGTCCCCGTTTGTGCTTAAACTTGGGGGAGAGGAGGCGGGGCCTTATAGAGAGAGAGGTGGTGGCATCAAGCGTGTGCCGCGCACGAGAGGGCGCTTGAAGCAGATAGATACAATAAAGCTTTTTATAAGCATCGCTGGGAAGCATAATAACAGCTACCATAATGTAAATCTGGTCGTACTCCCCCCTAAATTACGACGCTACCTTGCAGTTGTGTTGCTGAAAGGCGGAAGGATCCTTGACGCCTCACGGGAAAAAAAAAAAAACGTTTACAATAGAGGCGAAAAAGGAAAGAAGAAAGCAAGCAAGCAAGCAAAAAAGAAAGAAGGAATGAATGAATGAATGAATGAATGAAAGAAAGAAAGGAAGAAAGAAAGAAAGAAAGGAAGAAAGAAAGGAAGAAAGAAAGCACTCTTGACGGCGGGCTCATTTAGACTGTTCCGAACGGGCCATCTCGTCACACCTTGTGAAGAAGGCTTCTTTTCACGGTGGGCCCCGCCACGGTGATCTAGTGGCTAAGGTACTCGGCTGCTGACCCGCAGGTCGCGGGATCAAATCCCGGCTGTGGCGGCTGCATTTCCGATGGAGGCGGAAATGTTGTAGGCCCGTGTACTCAGATTTGGGTGCACGTTAAAGAACCCCAGGTGGTCGAAATTTCCGGAGCCCTCCACTACGGCGTCCCTCATATAGTGGTTTTGGGACGTTAAACCCCACAAATCAATCAATCAATCAATCTTTTCACGGTGCGCCGCTCTCGCCACTTATACGCCGCACAGAACTCTTCATTAAAAGCGAGCTGCGTTCCCGAAGTCTTTTATGGCGCGGCGATTCGTAAGTCGCGTTTTTTTTTTTTGGCCCGTTCAACCTTTCATACCTGCACACCCAATGCGTGACTGACAAGGCTGTGAAGTCAGAAGCTGTCAGATGTAACTGCATCTGCATGTCTTGTGCAAAGAACGCGAAGAAAATCGTGGCGGGGAACAAACGCCTTATTTAGGTGCTGAGCCCGGCGCTTGGTTTCCCAAAGGATCGAACACTTTACACGATTTAGCTATATACAAACTAGAGTGCTTACAAACGCCTGCGAGCAGCCAATATTGTTCCTCTAACGCCCGAAAGAATTGCTCCCATATGTACATTTTACGCCTTCTATTCGATTATTTCCTTGGTGGAGAAGTTGTAGACAGTTTTTGGTAGATGGCTGACCGGAAAGCAATGGCAATAATAATAATAATAATAATAATAATAATAATAATAATAATAATAATAATAATAATGTAGCTGTTCTACATCCTGGAAGGATGACATGATTGTGAGTACCGCTGTAGTGGAGGCCTACGGAAGTTTTGACTAACTGGTGTTCTTTAAAGCGCGCCTAGGTGCACAGACCCCGACCATATCACCTTCATCGAAATGCCGCCGACGCGGCCACAATTTGATCGCACGAACTTCAGGCCAGCAAATCGACCACCGTATCCACTAGACCAACAAGGCGGGCAGCTGACCGCGAGACGCAAAACAGGGAGGGATTGCTGGCTCAGATTGATAGGTTACCCCGCCTGTACAAAACACCTGAACCAACAGCCAAGCAACAATATTTCAATAATTTCGGTTGCATATAGTGCGATGAATTTCACTGATCCTAAGATGTTAGTTAACACTAACACAACCAGGTTTGTGGCTAATAATAACTTTTTACTTCCTAAGGTTCGTACTAACTATGGTAAATCAACTTCTCTCTTCTGTACCATCACCATATGGAATAATTCGCCCACTTCGCTAAAATGCAGTTTCCTTAATTTCATTTAAAAACTCATTAAAATAGTACCTGTTAAATAGTTGATCTATATCCTTTGTGTTGTTTTATGCTGTATTATTTGTTTTTTTGATTCCATGCCGTTTTGTTCTCATTCTGCTTTGTATGTTTTTTTCTACGATACTAACAGCTGCTTGTGCTTTTATTATTTGTAATCATCACCGAGGGTCCCGATGCAGTCGTCTACTTTGGGACCCTCGTCTGTATATTTTAATCCCTGTAAAATCCTTTTATGACATGATAATAAACAGATTGATTGATTGATTGATTGATTGATTGACGTTCTTCTCTCCCTCTTGTTCTTGTTTTCTGTCTTCTTTGGTTTGCTAGATAAAATAATTAGTTCAATTTATAGTAACTCACTGTAATTAGCGGAGTATACAGTAAGCGTCCTTCACCCAAATCGTATTCTACACTCGGTCTTGAGAAATCTGCCTCGGCTATATGCTTTGCGTCGTCTGTTGCCAAGTGTCCCAACAGGCGATGCGCGGTACTATAATGACGCGGCGCCATAGAAACGACCCGAATGGCGGCGGCAGCATCGCATCCTTTCCTTCTCTCCCCGAATTATTAAACATGCTTCCCGGCGCAGCAACCATCGCTACTGGAAGCACGTCTCAAAGACCCATCGCGGCTCAGACGACGCGAAGAGTGGCCAGACGTCGGCCACCGCCATTATGCAGGAAGGAGACGGCAAACCGCCCCCCTTTGTGCAGGAGAAGCCGAGCAAGACACGCGAATTAGGCCTCGTAATTGTCGTAATAATGGCGCACTGTTGACGAAACTAATTGGCCGGAATTAACAAGACGCACGCTGTCGCTTTTAATTGGCCGAGCGTTGTTAGGGCGCTTGCTTGCATAGTGGCGCGTTTTTTTTTTTTCGAGAGGGAAAGACACCCCCCTCCCCTCCTCTCGTCCTTTAAGGTCAGTCGTCTTCTGCGTTTGTCGCCAAGGGAGCAGGAGTTGACGGTCATGCGTGTTTGCGGTCGCAGCGACATAGGTGGCGCTGTCTCCGAGTATATGTAAAGGGCTTCACCCTATAGTTCATGATGATGGTGCAGAGTTTTTCAAAGCACTGGGGTTTCGGGACAGGGACGGAAATATAGACTTTAAGCGGGTAGACTTAACTAGAAGTAGGTTATCGGATTGGCGGCTAAAGTCAAGGCACGAGTGAAAATTAAACCCTTCACTGCAAAGTACGAAACCTCAACCTCACTATTTAAAGAAAAAAAAAGATAAATCTAATGGTTAGTTCACTAAGTATTACGGCTAGGTGGCGTTAGCCACCGCCTGATCTAAAGGGTAACTCATATTAATCCATCCATCCATCCATCACCCATGTGCTTCACTGCCGCGAAACGAGGTTTCTATATAGTCGCTGATGACGTAATGCGATGACGTCAACGGCTATCCTCGCGATCGTTCGATTCGCGAGTGTTCAAAAGACTGGCGGACGTCGTCGTATTAATGATTTGACAGGTTTAGAAACAGAATCGCAAAATCCAATGCATATATGAAGGTACAACATGTTCGGACGCGGACCTCTCAATATAGGAGCCATCGGAGGGCCTTATATAACGAACTTTGGTAAGTACAGAAACAGATTGCTTAGACAGGTCCGGATTTGCTATACTTACAGAAATTCTATAAGTTGATAAAGATACATACAAAAACACGAATAAAGAAAACGAGAAAGAACTGAATAAAATAGTAATTAATGTGACATAAGCGGGTATGTTTTCACTGTGGCAATGTGCGATCCCGATAAACCGTAACTGCATTGTTTGTTATGTAAATTTCTTCTTGTATACTATGGGCATTATGAAACTCACAAGTTGGTTTGGGTAAGGGAGCAGGGCGCGGACTCGTGGTTTACGCTGCATCGCTTGCTGCTTGACAAAAGGTAAGATCGCGTTGTATAATGACGTGGGCCGATGCTGGTTGCAAAGGCAGAAAGCTTCAGTGCCTAATCTAATACGCGTGCTTATCGTCTTGCCTTGTTTTATCGAGCTCATTAGGTGTGAAGTGCTACTATGTAAAAAAAAAAGAAATTGCCAACAATCATGAATTAGCTGGGACGGCCACTCTTTTCGAAGCGACCCAAAGCGCCAACGTTTCCGTTTGAATGAAGACCTTTGCCATGTCTTATACATGAGTAATCTTTGAAAGTGGTTTGCCATCAGAATGGAAGGAATTATTGTTCATACAGGTCTCCATGACGACTGAAATCTGCACGCAGATTCTGAATCATTGAGCTTCCATTCCACGGTTATGTTTGAACACATGGTGACCGCGTGAGTTGCCTCACGAAGAAAAAAAAGAAAGATTACTTGGTAACTTGGACGTCTGTGTAGCCGTCAAACATAGTTATAAAAAAAGAGAATAGAACGAGGACCGTCATGTGCGGTTAGTGCCAGTCACGAAAGGCTCACTGGCTGTGTTTCTCAAAACCATTGTCTACACGACGAATGCAAGTTGTTTAGATGTTTGCCCCTAAGTGGCCCACTCTCGATGTACACTTCCATATGTTTCGTTTGTGGGTAATCAACACCGATCACGTCCAGCTTGAATTTCAGTAACCGTACCTGTGGCAATATTCGAAGGATCTGAGAGAGTTGTCACAGAAAGCCTGTCGGCCCAGAGGAACATCCCGGACCGTCCGAAACAAAACGACCCTTGGCGTCAACTGCGCAGTTAAGTACGCGGCAACGGGCTGCGCCGTATCATGTTCGGGTATTTATTTCCAGGCGGGACTGCTGCCAGCGGTGGTCTCAATTTACGGGCTCACGCTGCAACAGTCGCAGTTTTATACAAATAACGCTGACTCATTTTTATTGTTACGTTTTTATTGCCTTACTTTAGCTTAAGCCGAGGATGCTTAACAAGTTAGAAATATCATTACCACGCGCTCTATCGACCAAAACAGGATCGCCACGCTGCCTTCGAGTGACATCGTGAACCTGAAACGCTAAATGCGAGCAGCAGTTTCCAGGCGTGGAAGAACGAACTTTACATCATAACCGCGGGCAGATAGGAGTGGAGGCGGCCTATCGTTCGCAATTGTACGCTTACTGCACAGAACTCGCAAAGATGTGTCGTATTGGAGTTAAGGCCTCTGTCCACCTCTCTGGTACACTGGTCACAACGCAAAGCTGTTGACCTGCAGGTCGGGGCTTCGATCTAGGTGGCGTCGGTGGTGGTCCCACTTCAATGGTAGTGAGACGTTGAACAACACGAGTTGGTGGAAATTCGCGTAGCTTTCGCTGACAGCGTTCTTCATAATCATACAGAAGTTTGGTTCCTCAGAAAAAAAATAATAATAATAATATTACACCTCCTTAATGTACGTACACATTGTTGCACCACCGGATGAATAGCCAAGGACATGCGCCGAGTCGTGTGTGCCCAGGTTTTGGAAACGTACTTCAGTGATAAGACTAAGCACGCTCTTTCAAGATTGCCCATATTCCACAGTCACTTCTCGCTCTTTGTTGCTGAGCAAGTTCCAGAACTTCACTGACCCGTCCGTTTGCGAAATGCTGAACGTGAACTGAGCTCGCCAATCTGTTCTCCTGTTGTTACCCGGCGAGGCAGACGATTCCTGCTAGCAATGCTTGAAATCTGCATTTGTGTCGTACCTTCATTTCTACTGTAGCTTTTTTTCCCCTGTCGTCTGCTGTTGCTGATATAGCTTTTCATGTTTTCTTGAAGCAAGTGAGACAACAATTTTGTAAGTAATATTTTGTTGTATTAAGGTTGTCGACTATGCTGTACACAATGATCGCGTATACGCATATATAGTACGTACACTCACGCGCGCACATATCATGAAAAACTTCGTTCATGATATGTCATTCAGGCATACACTCTTCGAAAACACCAACAGTATTTTTGAAGCAGGTGCTCTATAGGAGACAATTTGCCACGACGAACACTTACAAGTTCTCGCTGTTGTGAAGCCTTTCATGATCACGATGCTCGTTCTCCTCAACAGAATGGCAGCCCCGTCAGAAATCTCTGGATTCCTTGGAGCCAGTCTTTGCAAGGTTTTTAACATTTCGGGTTCCAGTCGACCATTAGGTAATCAGACAATTACGGTGGAACTGATCTCAGATATTTCTCGTTTGTGACTGCCCGTGTGGGCGCGTATTACTTCTTCGCTTTTTCCTTCTTTCCTGTTCTCTCTTTTCTTGCTTTCTCTATACTTTTCACCCGCGTAGGGTTGCAAACCGGTAGCAACCAGGTTAACCTCCCGACCTTTCCTTTGCATTTATCTCTCTCGCTCTATCTGGTTGTGGTGCTTATTTATACAGCCCAACCCACTTATAACGATACCGATTTCAACAATATATTGGTCATAACAATGGAAAAGCTGCTGCACCCTCAACTTTTGTATGTTTTCTATGGCGAAATATACCGCTTACTACAATGCTCGTATTCAATGTTGTCGCTTACAACATTGAATTCTGGATTTCGGGTGGCTATGCCGAGAGGTATTAGAGTACAAAATTCTGAAAAAGAAAGAATAAAACAAGAAATGCAAGCTCCCGAACCCTTGCCCACAACTCCAATGTCCGCTGGCCCCTTAAACTTTTTGGTAGTCTTCACTGCGTACTGTTTCAGCATTGCGGCAAAGATAACTTTTGAAATCCGCTACAATTCGGGTGTGGTCATGACTTCGGTTCGGTTGGTACACTTTCTGAAGCGCAATTTGAGTCAAACGCCGAAACTAGGAAGAATTTCCATGACCGAAACTTCAGACGTTGTCATACATTGGGACATGTGGTAGTCCCGTGAGAGCATCCGAATTTGATGATGATGATTATGCTCCTTGGCTCATGTGCACCTACCCACTCTGGGGGATTTGCCATGAGTCGGGCGGATCATACATGCTGAATTTACATCCGAATTCTCAAGCATGTGCGAAAAATCGGCAGCTTTGTCATCTTCATCACTGATGTCAGTTGGCGTGTGCATCCGATAATATAGGTTTTTCACAGCCGCACGTCGTCCCACTAATGTACTTTGTTTCGTGCTACCAGTTTAGAGCAAGTATCGGTTATGACGATGAACTTTTCGTGGCATAGGAGTATTGTTATAAGTGAGTTTGATTGTAGTTTACTAATAATAACAATAATGAACAGCTACGCATAGCTGGCTAATTGATCGTGCATTATACCCCTTACAATCGTGCTTATTTGGTCTACGGGCTCGCTAATCCGGCTGAAAAATTGGAGCCACATAAAAGCTCACCTGAGTTGAACGTTTAAGCGGCTACTCACTGAGCTGTTCGAGGAACCACGTGATCTCTGCCCCGTTCCCACCCCCGAACTGAAGCGTGGTGCTGGAAGCGAAGCGGCAAAAACGTTTTTCTTTGAGCTATATTTGGTTCGCAAGCGAGATGTTTGTTGAAGCGAAGTCTTGCGTTGGTTTATGTTGACAAGGCCCGAGTACATTCGTTAGCAGAAGGAGCTGGAACACCGCATTCATTTTTATCCGACTATTAAGTGTAGAGATCTGATAAATGGAAGTGGAAGAATGATGGCGTGTAAACATGACGTATTGAAATGTCGTAGATGTCTTTCCACCTGATCTTATAATGTTCTGAACGCTTCTGCACTAGCCAACTGCATTTAGGCAGTATCACTTTGAAAGGTAATTGATGATTGATTGACATGTGGGGTTTAACGTCCCAAAACCACCATATGGATGGTTATGAGAGGCGCCGTAGTGGAGGGCTCCGGAAATTTCGACCACCTGGGGTTCTTTAACGTGCACCCAAATCTTAGCACACGGGCCTACAAAATTTCCACCTCCACTGGAAATGCAGCCGCCGCAGCCGGGATCACATTGAAAGGTAATTTCATTGTTCTAGCTGATATCGCTGACGACTGAACCCGTTAAAGGGAAGTCTATCTGTTGCCCAAAATTTAATTGTTTTTCGGAATTGACCACACGGACATGTTATGAGCGGACGATTTCGGCTAGCCGAGCTTAAAAATAAGCGCCGCCGTCACAACGGCGTTCGATCGTGCTCGAAATATAGGTCGTATAATTCAAGAAGTTAACAAACGGTGGCTGGTGAAGCACTTTGTGACGGTCGATCAACGCAATCGTTTCAAGGCGACAGGTGCAGGCTGTTAAATGTGCCGCCATATTTACGCACCGCTGCGCACTGTAATGGTACGTAATCACATCAGCACGCGATTTCACCCGCGATGAGTCCGTCTCGGTTGCTCGGCTGACCAATGGTTGCCCGTTAGGGCGGCGGGCGTCCAGTTTATCACGGGCGTGTCGTTCGCGTCGTGAACGCGTTTATTTCGTGGACGCCAGTTTATGGTGGTCTCCTCGCTGAAATCACGATTGAAATGCATTTGGTGTGACGGTTTTGTGCACTAAGCGGTGTCCCCGTCCAACAAATTTCATTCGCATTTTTTTTTTAGCCTTGGGAAGTCCTCTCCACACGTGCCAGTCTTTCTTTCAAAATCAGACTGCAACTTGGTCTCTTTTGGTTTTTGTGGTTTTGGTCTGTTTGGTTGGTGGTTTTAATACGATGATATGAACTTGGAGCTATAGAGATGGTAGTTAGGAGATGGTAGGAGATGGTAGATGGTAGTGCTATAGAGATGGTAGTTAGAAAACTATCGCAGCAGGCGCGTCGGTGGTCCTCCTGTTTATGTGTGATTCGATCATTAATATTACTAACAATATCTGGGTTTTCACGTATCGCAACAACAACACTATTGTGAGGCATGCTGAAGTGTAGGGCTCCGGAAAGTTCTACCACCTATAGGGTTATTTAACGTGTGTAAACCCAAGTACGAACATCTAGCGTCGCGCCTCCCTCAGGGTGCGACAGCCGTGGTCGAAATTGAAAGCGCGACTTCCGTGCGAGCAGCTGAGCAGCGTAATTACAGTGCCGCTGGGGCAGCAGACTGGAGGCTTGGGCAGTCCTTCAGGCTCTCAAACACGTGGACCGAACACATCTCGCTAGCGGCCTGACGTGCATTTTACCGTTATTATCCCGTTTTTTTCGTTTTTTTTTATTTTCTCAACAGGTATGTGCACGCACTGGGGTAATCTTGTGGCTATGGTGCCAGACAGCTGACCCAAGGGTCTCTTGAAGGGCTAGTTGGTACATGATACTGAGAGGAACAGCGCAAAAAAAAAAACAACAACAACGAGACGGATAAAGATTGAACACACTTGAACAGCGCTTGTGTCGTGTGTTCAATCTTTCTCCGTCCCGTGTTTTAGATGCGGAGCATCTTATACTCGCGCCTTGTAGTGCGCCGTCCGCGCCGTCCGCGCCGTCCACACCGCTTCTCGAACATTCGACAGCTGACGCGCGCGCATGCGCCGTCGCGCCGTCGCCCACTCTTCCACCATCTGTGCATCCCTTCCTCCTCTACACACCGCGCGCGCTTCACTCCTCCACCATCTGTGCACCCTTCCTCCTCTACACACCGCGTTGGACATCTACAATTCTTCTGATTCTCCAGTGGACGCGCATGTGGCGTCGCGCTTCGAGAACATTCAACAGCTGACACTGCATGCGCCGTCGTGCTGTATATATACTCAAGGTCGGCGCTCGCTCGCTCAGTTGCCGCTCGTCGGTTGGTTTGTACGGCGCGTCGACGTCCAAGGTCGCGGTGAAATGAATTCCAACGAATCCACAAACACAATGATCGACGTCCCTTCGACCAGCGCCGCCCTTTCGCATACGTGTGTACGTGTTCACTCATTTAACACCCCCTCCTACAACCACGTTAACCAATTTAGCCATCGACCCAAGTAAGTCGCAATTTAACACCCCATTTCACAACCACGTTAACCAATTTAGCCATCGACCCAAGTAAGTCGCACTTTAACACCCCGTTAACCAATTATATGCTCCGCATCCTCCTCAGTGTTCCCCCGAGGGAAGCTGCGGGCAATTTTTGCGCTGTTCCCCTCAGCAGACCCAACTGTCGCAAAATCGAATGCTGCCCCCCCTCCCTCCCCCGCCTGTGTTTAGATGGATGACAGAAGGCGTTGGGATTATACTTAATTGCACGGTAAAAGACACCAGGTGGTCGAAATTTCCCGAGCTCTATAAACTACACTGCCTCTCTCGCTCTCGCATTGTGGTTTTGGACGTAAAATTTCATGGATGAATGGTCAAACTTCATTAACAGTATTGAGAAACGCGACTAGCGCGCAGTGCATTTCTTCAAGGTTTGGGCGGGCAGGCTGAGGCAGGCCACCGCATCCTGGCATCTCTGGATGGCCCAGAGTTGATCCCCTTTGTTGAGGCTTCTGATGGCGGAGGAGCACCACCAGTCCAGATCGGCTTGATCGCTGCCCAGTAACTGTGGGCATCGCCAGACGATGCGCTCTAAATTAGCTACCTCCCTATAACGGGGGCACAAGCTACTGTGGTAACTATCCGGATAAATGTTATCAAAGAGAAGTTTCGATACGAATCAATTAATTAAATATTAAGTATTTTCCAGAGCTACACAAATATGATTGGTCTCTCGCATTTTTCTTTGTGGGGCGCGCTCACCATGTGTTAAACATAACCGTTCAACAGAGAACCCATATTTCGTTTACATGCTCTTAAACTGCGCAAAATGACGAGAACACGAATAAGGACACAGACAGACCAATTGACGCCAGCGTAGTGGGTGAACAATAGAGCGCATATTTCAGGATTGCCATCCATATTTTTCTAATTCCGAAAATAGATATTGATATATTTTTTCGTATACTTATGCCAGATTTTCTTCTTTGGTTAACCATGTATGGATTGGGCGAAAGGCTTTCTTTCATATTTACAAAGGTGTACTCATTTCGCATTGGTATGGCAGACACTCCTACATGCGACTACTGCGGAGCTGAAAAGATCATCGAACACGTCCTGTGCAGCTGCGCTTGCTACGACACACAGCGATGCCAGCTCTGGATGGTTTTGAATCAACTTGACCCCGGACCATTTTGTGTGCAGAAGATACTAGGACCTTGGGCATCTGCCTCAGTTGTGCAGAAAGCAACTAAAGCACTGCTACTTTACCTAAAGTCAACAAACCTGAGCGACCGCCTGTAGACTGTGTGTGCTGCCCGAGTGTGCTCGTGATAGTGTGTACCTTCTCATCTCTCTGCAACCTCTTTTCTCCCCTTTATCCCTTCCCCAGTGCAGGGTAGCAAACCGGATGTGTGTCTGGTTAACCTCCCTGCCTTTCTTTGCATCTTTATCTCTCTCTCTTTCTTTCAGACGGCATCGTCAGCTGACACGTCGTTCAACGTTTATAAATTAGCGTTAAATATCGTTGCGCGTTTCTGTCACCTTCTTCGAAAACACAAACAGCACATGGTCAAGGTACGATCACGACAACTGCAGGTCACACCATTTTCTAAGTATGATTTTGGAAGAAAACCAGAAGCCATCGACAAAGCCAAAGTCGCATGAGGTCGGCAAGAGGCGCTGTTCTGGAAACCGTCGCAACGGCCAATATGCGCAGATGGAGGAGCATCAGCCATTTAGCTGCTCCCTTGAGTCTTGTCTTGTCTTGTCTTGTCTCCTAGGAGATCTTGGCTCATACCCACATGGTGGATTGGCCACACTGTACCTCATAATAGATCATTTTTTACAACGCTTGCTAGAAATAATAAAGAGAAATTAGATAGGAACAATAATAATGTTCCTTTGAA